>NC_083576.1:20795605-21095605 GCF_027579695.1 Neoarius graeffei | reverse complement strand
GTCAATTACTGTATTTGTTTTCCACCATTGTAACCTATACACTATGCAGAGGTTCAAAGTTTGGGGGGTTTTCCGTATCTTTACTGTGCCTTTGGAATCCAGTATCTGACCACAGAATTTTGCCTAACGACTGTAACAGAAAACTGTGATCAGTATTTCTCCATTTTGTGTCAAAGACCACCTGGAGTACCTCTGCATAGGCCAGCATAGGTTTGGAACCGCTGCAGGTTATATTGACTTTGTGAAGAACATATTACTGCTGTGTATGACCCATCTACATGATTTGGTTTTACCTATATTTCTATTTTGTAGAGAATAATGGCATTGGAGGGGATTGAAACACCTCATCTCCTGGTGTTTGTAGATGAGGCTGGTTTCAATCTGGCCAAGAGCCGCAGGCGCGGACGTAAATCATTGGCCAGCGGGCCACAGTGGACGTCCCGGGTCAAAGAGGGGGAAATATTACAATGTGTGCGGCCATTTCTGACAATGGTGTGGCCACACGTATTGCAAGCCTGGGCCCGTACAACACTCAGAGGCTCCTCCTCTACCTGGACCGTCTGTATATGGATTTAGTCCCCAAAAATGAAAGGGGTCTCGAAGCACCCCACCTACCACAGTTTGTCATTGTGTGGGACAATGTGAGCTTTCACCGTGGCCCACTCATCAGAGCATGGTTCAACAGCCATCCAAGGATGCGTAATGTGTTTTTACCACCATATTCGCCGTTTCTCAATCCTATTGAAGAGTTTTTCTCTGCTTGGAGGTGGAGAGTTTATGAACGCCACATTGGGGATCAGAGGTCTCTCCTCAATGCGATGGATGCTGCCTGTGAAGACATCACAGGCGATCAGTGTCGGGGTTGGCTAAGACATTCACGCCGCTTCTTCCCACGCTGCATCGCAAGGGAGAACATCCGGTGCGATGTAGATGAAAATCTGTGGCCAAACAGAGAGCAGCGGATGGATGGCCAGGAGGATGAGGATGGTGACCAGGAGAGGGTGGGGGAAGACGGCAACAGCGACTAGTCCAAGTGTTTCATTTCTGGAACTTTATTGCTTTTTTGGTTCATGTTTATATTTTGCCATACAGCCTTTCAGCGCGAGGACGCATGATATCACATGCAGAAGGTCAATGCATATTTTCCTTTTACCTATATTCTCTGTACGTAATGCAGTAATGCATGCAATTTGGTTTGTGTGAAAATTGTGTGAATAAACAATTTCCTTGGCGAAATGAGTGCACTGTGTGTGGTGTCAAACTTTGGAGGCTGCTCTCACTGTAAAACCCTATTTCTCCAGTTTTATATATAGTAGTATTCCTTTAGCTAGACCTCTGACAAAATGTCTAAGCATTTTGACTTGCAGTGCTTACACAATGCCAAAGGGACAATGCATTTTGGGGGCATTGACTATTTATGTGAGAAGGATATTTAGTTTTGACACATGGGTAAACTGTTTTGGGAGAGATATGAGCATTTGCAGATGATCCATGTAGTTGTGCTGAGCCATCCAGGTCATTTAGACAGAAGCACTTAATGAACGAAAATGAGGCCAAGCAATTGAGAAGGATCTATGCCATTTTTATGGTACTGACTATTTATATGGGAAAGGGATTTCATTTTGAAGCATGAATGAACAGTTTTGGGAGACATATGACATTTTGCTGGTTATCTGAAGGGTTGTGCAGAACTGTAACACTGTTTGGCAAAATGACCTTATAGTTATAGGAATGTCATCTCAGTTTCAGGAAATGAGCCAAACCAATCGAGAAAAACTGTAACATGGGGGTCGATGGGAATTGACTCGCTTTTGGAGCCAGCCTCAAGTGGCAATTTGAGGACCTGCAGATCTTAGCACTTCCACATTGGTTTCACTTTTCAGGACCAGAGGTTGCCACTTGATAGCAACCCACCTCTTCTTCTACAGTGTTGCCATGGACAACCAGTTGGCAAACTGCTGCCACCGACTGTATGGTGTGATGCAATACACCACACAGGCTACAGACAGTGAGGCACCCCCATGGAGGAGAGCCACGTTTGACGAAGCTCTTTTCTCCCTTGGGACCCTCCAGTCCTCACACGTGTTTTAACATGGAGCTTATGAGAGAGAGAGCATGGTAGTGATGGGAAAAAGGAGCCAGATCTTTTTTTTTTTTTAATTGAGTCAGATAATTTGATTCAGCTCAGCCAGAAGAGCCAACTCTTTTGGCTCCCAAACGGCTTTTCATTTAGGAGCACTTCTGGTTTTATAATTCAGCCAAATTTCACAATGTTTTGAACTATGATTGGTAGGCTATATGCGCATGTACCGGTATATGGAACATTTTATTAATATTGAACATTGTAAACTAGCATTTCACTACAGACACTAAATATAAAAGCATTTAAAACTTGTGCATAAATAAATATATTATATGAACATGAGTGTTTTACTGGGAAATAGGCCACTTGTATTTTTCATACACGCTACATCTGGGATATGGAGATTCAAAACTGTGACATAAATCTCTTTGTCACATATGAGGAAATCGATGAATTGTTTTGATAAATTTAAAGTGTTGAAAAACTTGCATTTTTCATGCGAAATACATCACAGATCTTCCTTCCTGAATGTTTTGCTGATGAGCCCATTACATCTGTATATGGTTCAGCAGTAAGACCAGGCTTTTTATGTTGACTTCCTTTGATGCCTGGGGCCCAGGAGGGGCATTTCCTCTTCAGCTTTGGAGAGACTTGATGGCTTGCTGATAAGCCTAGCCTTGTTCTCCCAATGCTTTTATCAGTCTAGCTGATGGCAAGGCTATGCATCCTCTAGCTTATCTCTGCTGGGCTTGTCCTGACTTTTGAACCATGTTGTTTAGAGTATTTTGAGCTCATAGGTCATCATGTCCACTGTGTTTTCCTAGGGCACAGCAAGCTCTGTGATGTACATGAGGAGCAGAGAGGAGGACCACAATTTGGCAATCTCAGCTGGGAAACAGAACTTCTGGCCCAGGATCATCCAGTCAACATCATCCAGTCCTTTATTCACCAGTCCACAGGGCTGAAGCTAACAATGATAACATTTTAAAACAGCACGGGTTATGAGAAAACAAGTAAACACTCAACACTCAATATCACTGACCCTGTGATATTTTACCTAGACGAGGTTATAATACCCATCAAAATTGTCATCAATTCAGCAATTTCTATAAATGTTTGATCCTCATTACACCTTGCAGAGTCACAAATATTTTTCTAACACTGCCATTCCTTAGTTCCAAGAGAAGTGTAGTAAAAATCAAATCAACAGACCAGGCTTATGCAACAGTTTTTTTTTTTTTTGGTGTGTGCGTGTGTGTGTGGGTGTGTGAAATATGCAAAACCAAGAATGGTACGGGTACATCAAGGAAACATGACAAACTTGTTTAACCACCTCTAAGTAAAACAGCCCAAAAAATCTGCCAAAATCCAGATATCATATTGTGCAACTGTACAACAACAACAACAACAACAGTATTGTTAATCATATCATATTGTGCAGCTGTACATTTTGTGTAACTTGAATGCAACAACACCTCAGACAGAATCATGGCTGAAGCAACTAACAATAACAAATGCTTGTGTGATGGGTGTGTCAGGGTAAGAAGGGAAGCTCATGAAGCAATGCATCCACCATGCTTAGTGGCAGTGTTGTAGTCGAGTCACTAAACCTCGAGTCCGAGTCCAGTCTCGAGTCCCCAGTGTTCAAGTCCGAGTCAAGTCCAAGTCATTAAAAAAAATTCGAATCGAGTCTGAGTCGAGTCCGAGAACAAGACTCCAACCGCACCATTTGACGGTGGCTGTTTCAGCACCATTAACATTAGTTTGTTCCTGAACATAACATATGAACAGGTGAATGTGCATTCTGTTTGTCAGGGAGTGTGAAGTATTCTATCAGAGATGGTTGTGAGACGGATGTGAGTGCAGAAGGTGTGTTTATTAATACAAGTGAAGACAAACAATCCAGAATGGCAGGCAAAATCATAAAACAGTGAAACAGGCAATAGGTTGAGCGAGGCACAAAAAGGCTATCATAGACTCGGCAGAATCAAAGATGAGAAACAGGAAATCAGGGATTGGGAAACCAAACTGTTGTGTCTTTACTACAACATAGTATAAAAATAATGATGCGAATTTGGAGGTAGATTAATTCGTGAATCCTCACTTACTTTACTTTAACTCAGAATATCAGTGCGCATGCAGATCACCTATAGGGAAAACCCAATAACTAGGGGAGTGATTCCACTTAACAAAATAGATCCACTTAGATACTACACTCCTCCCCTTTTTAGATTTATGCTACACATCAAGTAACATACAGTAACACATTCAGTTTTATAACACTTCAATACATTTAACACAATATGTTGCTCTGTTGACACATCATTTTGACACACTTTTTTTTTAGATTAGGAACAGTCCATAATGCTTTTGTTGTAGCTGCTATTTCTACAAAACAGGAGAACTCATAAGTCCAGTCTTTTTGGTGGTGCCCTGATTCTGTCAGGGTAATGCCTAGGGCCTTGTGGAGTGCACTCTTTAGGGGGCACTTCCTCAGTTGTAGGTGTTACACTGCTGTCAGTGTCGTGATTAGAGTTGGGTGAAGGGTCTGGTGGACATGCTGGTTTATTGGATGCAGGTTGCTTAGGGGTCTTTGGTTGAGCATTCAATATCTGGTCCACATGACGCCTCCAAGTATACTCGCCAACATCCACCTCATACATCAGCGGTCCACTCCTGGTGATTATCCTTTCAGGTGTCCACTTGTCCACTCAATAATCACGTGCTAACACTTGTTGTCCCACATCAAAACTCCTTGCTGTATCACTTGACAAAGTGCTGAACTGTTTATTCTGCACTTCCCTCCGCAGATTTGGTTTCAGGAGGTCAATGCGAGATCTCAGGTGTCTGTTCATGAACAGCATTGCTGGTGTTTGATTCATTGTCGCATGAACAGAGTTTCGGTATACAAGAAAGAAGTTGTCCACTTTGTGTTGAAGGGAGATGTCCTCTTTTGCCATTGCTTTAATTGACTTTTTAAAGGTTTGCACGAACCGTTCTGCTAAACCATTCGTTGCTGGATGGTACGGTGCTGACTTAAAGTGTTTAACCCTTTGCAAAACATATGCACACCCCTTCTAATGCACAACATGGATCAAAAATGACCCGCACTCATTTTCCAGGTTATTTCATGCTGACTGAGTTTTTCTTTGCTCTATCTTTTGAAATCAATTTATTTTATGATTGAATATTCCAAGTATTCTTTAAATATCTTGTTTTTAATTACCACAAATCATTAATTAAATTTTTTCTTTCCTACTTTATGAACAAAAATACTTTTTATATTACTATTTATATTTATATGGGTCATCCAAGTGTGATTTAAAATTAAATGTCTTAATACTATAATAATAATTTGTTTCAAGTAATTACTTGAGCAGTGAATGGGGCCAGTTATTTATTTATTAACGGTGTAGTTAGCTAAGCCAACTACAATAAAATTAGCTAACTAAAGTAAAATATGTTAACAGCTAGGTAGCTAATAGTAATTACTTGTAACTTTCTGACAAGTAATCTACTCACTCTCAAGGTAACCTAAACATAATCGATTTTTTTCTAAGGTAATGTTAGAACAATTGAAAAACATTACTTACATGTATTAGATGGGCAAAGGGCGCTGTGCTGAGCTGTGAAATGTCTGACACAAGCACAATTCACAGTTCCCACCAAACGCTGTAGTAAATGCATGTGGGTCGTTTCTGACCCATGTGTGTAAACTTGATGTAGAATTACAAAAGCTGTGCTTGTTCATAACTTAAGAAAGGAAAAATAAAAATGATGATTTGTGCTAAACAAAAACAAGATATTTACTGCATATTTGGAAAAGTAAATGACAAAATGAATTTATTTCAAAAGTATATCATAGAAACACTCAGCCATACATAAAATAACCTGGAAAATGAATGCAGGTTGTTTTTGACCCATGTTGTACATTAGAAGGGTAGTGATACAAAAAGGGCTTTTATTCAAAAAGTAAGAAAGGAAAAAATAAAATAAGGATGTATGATGATCAAAAACAAGTTAATTGAGGAATACCTTGAATACTGAATGATGGAATTAATTTATTGCAAAGATATAGAAGATAAAAACTCAGCCGGGTCACTTTTGACCCATGTTTTGCATCAAAGGGTTAATGCCATTCTTCTTCATGAAAAGGTTGAACTCATCAGAAGTATACTGTAGGCCATTATCACTCACAATTTGCTCAAGCAGACCATTCCTGGAGATGATACTCCTCAAAACAGAAATAGTCTTTTCTGATGTTGTAGATTTCATTGGTACGACCTCTGGCCATTTTGAGTGAGCGTCCACAGCTATTAGGAACATGGAGTTCATGAATGGGCCAGCGAAATCAACATGCACTCTCTGCCAGGGTGCAGATGGCCATTCCCACGGATGTAGGGGTGCCTATGGGGGTGCATTTTGAATACCATGGCATCCTGTACAGGTTTTGGTGATGTCATCAATTTGTTTATCTATCCCCAGCCACCATACGTAGCTACAGGCTAAGCTTTTCATTTTAACAGTGCCCAGGTGACCCTCATGCAGACTCTCCAACACTTTGGTGCGAAGCTTAGAGGGCACTACCACATGTGATCCACACATCAGCGTTCCCTGGCAAACTGACAGCTGGTCACGTCTTGCCGAAAACTCAGGAAAACTGGGATTCCCATGGGCAGGCCACCCTTGTATCGTGATGTCATAGACTTTTGAAAGGGTCGGATCATTTCGCGTTTCCCTTTGTATCATGGCATTTGTTACTGGCAGCTGGTCCACAAATGCTGCATGGAACACTTCTGCTGGATCACATCCTGAAGACTTTTCTTCCTCAGTTGCTGACACTGGGAGGAGTGACAAACCATCAGCGTTACAGTGTTGCTTAATCCCCTTAAACTCAATGTCATAAGAGTGAGCTCCTAAGAACAGTGCCCATCGTTGTAGTCGGGTGGCTGACATCACAGGAATTCCTTTCCTACAATTAAAAATTGATACAAGGGGCTGAAGGTCAGTCACTAAAATGAACCTTCAACCATAAAGAGAATGGTGAAACTTCTTTATGCCCCACACAAGGCTAAGGGCCTCCCTGTCGATCTGTGCATAATTGCGTTCTGCACTTGACAGAGACCTCGAAGCGAATGCAATTGAGCGCTCAGATCCATTGTCCATAGTGTGCGATAAGACAGCGCCAATGCCATATGGGGACGCATCGCATGCTAGTCGGATGGGCCGTGATGGATCATAGTGGGTAAGTAGCTCATCAGATGTTATTAGTCTTTTTGTTTCTGCAAATGCCTTCTCACATTTTTCTGACCAATGCCATTTGGCTCCTGTCTGTAACAGCGCATTCAGTGGGAACAGCACTGAGGCAAGGTTTGGGAGAAACTTGTGGTAATAGTTTACCAGACCTAGATATGACCTCAGCTGTGACACATTTTCTGGTTTAGGTGCTTTCAGCACTGCCTCAATTTTCTCTTGTGATTTCTGTAAGCCATGTTTGTCAATGACATGCCCACAATATGAGATTTCATTTTTGAAAAACTCACATTTCTCTCTCTTTGCCCGTAGGCCATACTCATTAAGCCTGGTGAGCACCTTGCTTAGGTTTTGAAAGTGATCATCGTCATCTTTTCCTGTCACGATTATATCGTCAAGGTAGCATTGAGTTCTAGGTATATCTGAAGTACCTGGTCCATCGCTCTTTGCCAAATGGCTGGAGCTGAGGCAACGCCAAACACAAGACGATTGTATTGATACAGTTCCTTATGTGTGTTGATGGTTAGGAACTTCCTACTTGAGTCCTCCACTTCCATTTGGAGATAGGCCTGTGACAAATCAATCCAGCTAAAGGTGAGAAGATGTTAATTCGTGGCAGGGGGTACTGCACAGTGCACAGCGCTGGGTTAATGCTCACTTTGAAATCTCCACATATACACACACTTCCACTTTTCCCTTTCTTGATCACTGGAACAATGGGTGTAGCCCAGTCACTCCAGTCAACTTTTGAGAGAATGCCGGATGTCTCTAAGCTCTGCAGTTCGGCATCTATTTTTGGACATAGTGCATATGGCACTGGGCATGCTTTGTGAAATCTCGGTGTTGCATCTTTATCCAGTTCAATTTTTGCCTTTATGTGTTTAAGTTTACCAATGCCTTTCTCAAAAACTTGTGCATTAGCCCTTAAAAGCTGCGACAGTCTTTGGTTAGAGCTGCAGTTGGAGCTCTTGAGACCTGTTGATATGTTGAGAGCTTTAATTGCATGCCAATCAAGCTGAATTTTTCTTAATCACTCATGTCCAAGAAGAGCTGGTCCTGCAGTTTTCAGCACATAGAGCTCTAACTGGTGAGTTTTGTCACCATAGGCCACATCCACTTTAAGTTTGCCTTTAGGTGACACTTTCTCGCCTGTGTATGTTTTTAACCCTTTGATGCAAAAAAATGGGTCAAAAGTGACCCGGCTGAGATTTTATCTTCTATATCTTTGCAATAAATTAATTCCATCATTCAGTATTCAAGGTATTCCTCAATTAATTTGTTTTTGATCATCATACATCCTTATTTTATTTTTTCCTTTCTTACTTTTTGAATAAAAACCCTTTTTGTATCACTACCCTTCTAATGCACAACATGGGTCAAAAACGACCTGCATTCATTTTCCAGGTTATTTCATGTATGGCTGAGTGTTTCTATGATATACTTTTGAAATAAATTCATTTTGTCTTTTACTTTTCCAAATATGCAGTAAATATCTTGTTTTTGTTTAGCACAAATCATCATTTTTATTTTTCCTTTCTTAAGTTATGAACAAGCACAGCTTTTGTAATTCTACATCAAGTTTACACACATGGGTCAGAAACGACCCACATGCATTTACTACAGCGTTTGGTGGGAACTGTGAATTGTGCTTGTGTCAGACATTTCACAGCTCAGCACAGCGCCCTTTGCCCATCTAATACATGTAAGTAATGTTTTTCAATTGTTCTAACATTACCTTAGAAAAAAATTGATTATGTTTAGGTTACCTTGAGAGTGAGTAGATTACTTGTCAGAAAGTTACAAGTAGTAATTACTATTAGCTACCTAGCTGTTGACCTATTCTACTTTAGTTAGCTAATTTTATTGTAGTTGGCTTATCTAACTACATAGTTAATAAATAAATAACTGGCCCCATTCACTGCTCAAGTAATTACTTGAAACAAATTATTATTATAGTATTAAGACATTTAATTTTAAATCACACTTGGATGACCCATGTGTAGTAATATAAAAAGTATTTTTGTTCATAAAGTAGGAAAGAAAAAATTAAATTAATGATTTGTGGTAATTAAAAACAAGATATTTAAAGAATACTTGGAATATTCAATCATAAAATAAATTGATTTCAAAAGATAGAGCAAAGAAAAACTCAGTCAGCATGAAATAACCTGGAAAATGAATGCAGGTCATTTTTGACCCATGTTATGCATTAGAAGGGGTGTGCATATGTTTTGCATCAGAGGGTTAACATCACTGAGGTCTTTTCTAAAGGTATCTTGGAAAACAATCTGTTGTAGTCAGTCTCAGAAATTACCAACAAAGCTGAACCTGTATCCAGCTCCATTCTAAGTTTTACACCAGACACTGTTGTAGTTATCCATATTATTTTCCGGTCCTTTTCTGTTATGCTATGCAGTTCTAAGCATGACAGGTCATCCTCATCACTATTGGTGCTGTCTGAATTTTCACATTCTGTTACCTTGTGCATTTGTTTTGCGTTGGGTTTGAAACTTTTGTTCCTGTCAGGTTTCTCTTTTTGGATGTTCTTTTGATCTGTTTTGCAAGCTCGTTCTATGTCAAGTCAAGTCAAGTCAAGTTTATTTGTATAGCGCTTTTAACAATAAACATTGTCGTAAAGCAGCTTTCCAGAATTTGAACGACTTAAAACATGAGCTAATTTTATCCCTAATCTATCCCCAATGAGCAAGCCTGTGGCGATGGTGGCAAGGAAAAACTCCCTCAGACGACATGAGGAAGAAACCTCGAGAGGAACCAGACTCAAAAGGGAACCCATCCTCATTTGGGCAACAACAGACAGCCTGACTATAATATTAACAGTTTTAACATGAGGACAGTTTCGTTGATGTTATAACTCTTCATTGATGGAAACTTGAGTGCAAAACTGTTCATGATAACTGCAGTCCTAAAGTTAGCAAGACAACTGTAGTCCTCAGCCATAAAAGCATTACTGTAAGAGTCCAGAGCATCCTCCAGGTATAACCCTCAACTGTCCTCATGGGGCCGTCCTTCACAGGAGCAGTGCGATAAAACTCCGACCAGACACAGGGCACCAGGATGGACCAAGCAGGTCCGAGGGGCAGAAGAGGCCAGCATCTCAATCCCAGGACCAACATGTAACTCAGAGGGACAGATGGGGGGAGAGAGAGAGAAAGAAAACACATGTTAGGTATGCCCTAAAAATGACAAGTATTAAATCTGTGTGGTAGGCTCGCAGAGACGAGAGTCTTTACATCAGGCATAACACACAACAATGGCATGTTAATATGGTAAAAAATATATCATGACCTGTTCTGGCTGGATGCTTGATTGGGTGATGGGAGCACACTCCTCAGCAATGATGAGATGCAGATGGGACCCTTAGGGCTGGCCAAGACAATTCAGTTACATTTCACCGGGACTGGGACATGCGACAGAAAGTCTGACAGCCGATTCCCTGCAGGCTACGATAGCCAGTCGAGGTCTCCACCTTCTCCACCAAAAGATTGAAATCTTTTGACTCCATGTAACTCAGAGGGACAGATTTGGGGTGGGAGGGAAAGAAAACACAGGTTGTTAGGTATGCCCAATGTCACCTGAATAAGTAGGAGCAGTATACATATAGCACCGAGTACAAGCAGGGACTCCGGCAACTAACTATGACAGCATAACTAAAAGGAGAGAGCCAGAAGGTAACACAAGCATGAGGGAGCCCCAGGACATAAAGCAGCCAGCCACTACACCGTCAACAAACTCGAGTGAGCAAGCGAGTGGGGACTGACAGCATCCATACATCCCAGTTTACCAAAACACTCTATGTCTGAGGACCCTCTAGATCTACACCTTTACCTCATAAACACCATTAACAAAAGGCTTGACTAAACAGATATGTTTTCAGCCTAGACTTAAATGCTGAGACTGTGTCTGATTCCCGAACATTACTTGGAAGGCTGTTCCATAACTGTGGGGCTTTGTAAGGAAAGGCTCTGCCCCCTGATGTAGCCTTCACTATACGAGGTACCAGCAGATAGCCTGCACCTTTTGATCTAAGTAGGTATGGCAGGTCATAGAGGAACAGAAGTTCACTCAGGTACTGTGGTGCGAGACCATTTAGTGCTTTAAAGGTCAATAGTAGTATTTTATAGTCAATACGAAATTTGATTGGGAGCCAATGCAGTGTGGATAAGACAGGGGTGATGTGGTCATATTTTCTAGTTCTAGTAAGGACTCTTGCTGCTGCATTTTGAACTAACTGGAGCTTATTTATGCACTTATTGGAACATCCAGACAGTAAGGCATTACAATAATCCAACCTGGAGGTAACAAAAGCATGGACTAGTTTTTCTCATCTCATCATCTCATCATCTCTAGCCGCTTTATCCTGTTCTACAGGGTCGCAGGCGAGCTGGAGCCTATCCCAGCTGACTACGGGCGAAAGGCGGGGTACACCCTGGACAAGTCGCCAGGTCATCACAGGGCTGACACATAGACACAGACAACCATTCACACTCACATTCACACCTACGGTCAATTTAGAGTCACCAGTTAACCTAACCTGCATGTCTTTGGACTGTGGGGGAAACCGGAGCACCCGGAGGAAACCCACGCGGACACGGGGAGAACATGCAAACTCCACACAGAAAGGCCCTCGCCGGCCCCGGGGCTCGAACCCAGGACCTTCTGGACTAGTTTTTCTGCGTCACACAATGACATTAAATTTCTTATCTTTGCAATATTTCTGAGATGAAAGAAAGCTATCCGGGTGATGTTATCAATGTGAGTTTCGAATGAAAGACTGGGGTCAATAATCACTCCGAGGTCTTTTACTGCTGTACATGAAGAAACAGAAAGGCCATCCAGAGTCACTGTGTAATCAGAAAACTTACTTCTAGCTGTATGTGGTCCTAGCACAAGTACTTCAGTCTTGTCAGAGTTAAGCAGAAGGAAATTAATAAGCATCCAGTGTCTAATGTCCTTAACACATTCCTCAATTCTATTAAGCTGGTGTCTCTCATCAGGTTTTGCAGAGACATACAACTGTGTGTCATCAGCATAACAGTGGAAACTAATACAATGTTTACAAATAATATCACCCAGAGGTAACATAAATAGAGAAAAAAGCAGTGGACCCAAGACAGAACCTTGTGGCACACCAAACTTTACCTCGGTACGTCTAGAAATATCACCATTTATATCAACATACTGATAACGATCAGTTAGATAAGACCTGAGCCAGGAGAGGGCCATTCCCTTAACTCCCACAACATTTTCTAGTCTATCCAGAAGAATGGAATGATCAATGGTATCAAATGCTGCACTAAGGTCAAGCAACACAAGTAGCGAGACACAGCCCTGATCAGACGCCAACAGTAGGTCGTTTACTACTTTAACCAGTGCTGTCTCTGTGCTATGATGAGGTCTAAATCCTGACTGATACATTTCATGGATGTTATTCCTATGTAAATATGAGCATAACTGCTGTGCTACAGCTTTTTCAAGGATCTTGGAGATAAAGGAGAGGTTTGATATTGGCCGATAATTGGACAGCTGACAGGGATCAAGGTCAGGTTTTTTAATCAGGGGTTTGATAACTGCTAGTTTAAAGGATTTGGGTACATAGCCAATCATAAGAGAAGAATTTATTATTTTTAGAAGCGGTTCAATTACTCCAGGCATTATCTGTTTGTATAGATGTGTAGGTAAGGGATCTAGTATGCAAGTTGAGGCTTTTGATGTAGAGATTAATGGAAGTAATTCAGTTTCTTTAAGGGGAGTAAAACATTCTAACTGATGATCTGATACAGTTATATAGTTAACTACAAGGTCACTTTCATTGTCTGACCTTAAATTAGTAGTTTGAATTTTTTGTCGGATATTCTCAATTTTGTCATTAAAAAAATTCATGAAGTCGTTGCTACTACATACTGCAGGTGTGCATGTGTCGATAGTGGACTTATTCCTGGTTAATTTTGCTACAGTATTAAATAGGAATCTAGGATTATTTTTGTTATCTTCTATTAGGGAGGAGAAATATGTTGATCTCGCAGCACTAAGAGCTTTTCTATACTTCAGGAAGCTCTCCTTCCAAGCTAATTTGAACACTACCAATTTTGTTTGACGCCATTTACGTTCCAATTTTCGAGTGGTCTGTTTTAATGTGTGAGTGTCATCATTATACCAGGGTGCTAATTTTTTGTCTCTGACCATTTTCCTTTTTAGAGGAGCTACATTATCTAAAGTATGGCGGTATGTTGACTCTAAGCATTCAGTTGCCTGATCAAGTTCTGCAGGGGCTGACAGTGACCCAATCAAAGTTGACAACTTTCGGAGATCATTTATAAAGCTCTGTGCAGTAGTTGACGTGAAAGTACGTTTAATACAGTAGCGTGGTGAGGTGCATATATTATTACTCAGACATAGTTTGAATGAGATGAGATGATCTAAGATAACTTCAGACTGTGGAAGTATGACTATATTGTCTACGTTTAATCTGAATGTTAGTATTAGATCAAGGGTGTGACCATCATTATTGGTCGGTCCTATGACATTCTGCTTAATCCCGACTGAATCTAAGATGGACACAAACTCTGTTTTTAAAGGGTCTTCTGGGTTATCGAAGTGAATATTAAAATCTCCGACAACTAAAGCTTTGTCTAAGGAAATAACCAGATCTGAGATAAAATCTGCAAATTCAGAAAGAAACTCAGAATATGGCCCCGGGGGCCTGTAAATAATAAGGAATGGAATTAACTGGGTAGACTTATTTTTTGAGGCTACATACATTATATGAGTATGAAGAACTTCAAATGTATTTGTGGCAGCGGGGGCGTGGTCAAGCGCCGGTCTGTGACAGGAGGGCGGAGTCGGGGAAGGTAAGTGGCAGAATCGCTACACCTGAGGGTAATTAACCTGTGTTTTGTGTGTGTTTTCCCCAGTAAACCGCGCCCTACTTAAGGAGGGAGAGGGAGAGCGG
This sequence comes from Neoarius graeffei, assembly GCF_027579695.1. Taxonomy (NCBI): domain Eukaryota; kingdom Metazoa; phylum Chordata; class Actinopteri; order Siluriformes; family Ariidae; genus Neoarius; species Neoarius graeffei. The sequence continues at coordinate 21,081,299 of NC_083576.1, read as the reverse complement.
AGGGGAGCTTCCCCAGGAGGAGACTACAGTGTGCGTGCGTGGGTGTCTCTGACTGTTGGGTTACTTTGTCCGACTGAAAAGTACGGCAATAAAGCCTTCTGTTAACCTTGATCTCTGTCCTGCCGTCCTCTGTGCTCCACCCACATGTTATTCATGCTACAGTATTAAATTTATAACCAGATTTTTATGTTACACCTAGATAATCGTTATGAATAACCGCAACGCCTCCTCCTCTGCCAGTTAGACGAGGCTGGTGTATATAACTGTATCCAGGAGGACTCGCTTCATTTAATGCTATATATTCATTTGGCTTAATCCATGTTTCAGTTAAACAAAGTACATTAAACTCCTGATCAGTAATGAGTTCATTAACCATTAGCGCTTTAGATGTAAGAGATCTAATATTTAATAGCCCCACCTTTAGATCAAAGGTGCTGGCAGCAGCTGTACAGTCAGTATGATCTAATTTTATATTGATTAGGTTACTGGAACAAACTCTCTGAAAATTTCTACCTTTTTGTTGAGCTCGGGGAACAGACACAGTCTCGATGTAGTGGACCCTGAGTGACAGCTCTGTGCAGCTAGCAGACAGTCGGTTTAGCCTGTTCACCTGCTCCCTGGCCTTGGCTCTGGATTGTCAGAAATTAACTAGGCCTGTTCTGAGACTATGACCTATGCTGCAGGAAATGAGAGCAGCACCTTCCCGAGTGGGATGGATACCGTCCCGCCCTAACAGGCCAGCAGTGCCCTCAAAATTAGCCCAATTATCTATAAAGTCCACACTGTTTTCAGAGCACCACCTGGACAGCCAGCAGTTCAGCGACCATAACCTGCTGTAAGCTACATCGCCACGCCACATTGGGATGGGGCCAGAGCATGCTACAGCATCGGACATCGCCTTCGCTAATTTAAACACCTCTACAAAGTTACTCTTAGTAACCTCAGACTGATGAAGGCGTATATCATTAGCTCCTGCATGGATAACTATCTTTGAGAACCTGTGCTTGCCTAGGACCCTAAGATTACCTGCTATGTCCGGCACCCTGGCTCCTGGTATACACCTGACTAAAGCTGCTGGTGCCCCTAAAGGCTGAGCTAATTTCACATGCCGTATGATAGATATGTGGCCTTGTTTGTGGCACTTTCTACAGGTCTTGTCTTTAAACCAACAGCCATTTGCATTATGAGAGGATACACCACACCTGTAGCATTTCTGCTTTTTCACATCATTTAAGGACATTTTATGCATCTCATTTTCCACAGTCTTCTTTTGTAGCTCTGAAGCATCCTTAGCTGCAGTTTCCATTGAGATAGCTATAGCTAATGCTTTGTCTAAATCCAATTCCTTTTCTGACCGGTTAACTGGTGACTCTAAAGTGAGTGTGAATGGTTGTCTATGTGTCAGCCCTGTGATGACCTGGCGACTTGTCCAGGGTGTACCCCGCCTTTCGCCCATAGTCAGCTGGGATAGGCTCCAGCTTGCCTGCGACCCTGTAGAACAGGATAAAGCGGCTACAGATAATGAGATGAGAATGAGATGTGTATATATATATATATACATATGTATACACACACACACACACACACACACACACACACATATATATATACAGATCATATCACTTAATTGCATATTGGTTAATCGCATATATCGCTTATTTGCATAAGAAGTAGAAAACCACAAACCATTCCCCATTATTCATATACAAATTTGATCGGTTAATTGCATATCGGTTAATCGCATATATCGCTTATATGCATAAAAATTCATGGCAAAAACCTTCCAACTGATCGGTTTATCGCATAACAATACAGGGTATTTTCCCATCAATCATCTTCTGCACATGCGCAGAGCACACGTGATTCCATGGAATCTCCGGTTATGATGTCAGTGTAGCGTCATCACCTACTTTCGTGAATACTGAGTGGACGACCTAATTTCCGACGAATCAGCGCATTGTTTACCCGGAAGCAGGTGCGCGAAGCAAGATGGGAAAATCACTTTAGTTTTAAGTAGCAACGATGTCGAAACAACGTAGTAGGACTGACTTGGATATTTCCAAACAATATGAAGTTATCAGTGAGTTGGACAAGGGTATTTCACAAAGCAAAGTGGCTGAAAAATTCGGGATATCTCAGTCACAAGTCTCACGGATAAAAGCAAAACGAAATGATGTTATTGCGAAATTCAAATCGAACGACAATACATCACGAAAATGGAATAGAGTTTCGACACGTGATAATTTGGATGCGGCTCTTATGCGATGGTACACTCAAGCCAGAGCCATGAATGTGCCTGTGTCTGGACCTCTTCTGCTCAGTAAAGCACAGAGTCTTGCAAAAGAACTCCAGCTGGAAGGAGAAATTGTTAGGTCATGGGTCCAGAGATGGTGTAGACGGCATAAAATTCAGTTCAAAAAGGCACATGGTGAGAAACAAAGCCATGACCAAGAGGCAGCTGACCACTGGGTGAAGAACGTGTGGCCTGAAATCTTTCAACGTTATAGTGCTGAGGACATTTATAACTGTGACGAAACTGGCGTCTTTTTTCAAGCACTCCCCAGTAGTGGAATGGTTTATGAACATGAAAAACCTGCTGGAAATAAAATCAGTAAAGAGCGAATTACTGCATTGGTTTGCTGCAATTACACTGGGTCAGATAAAAGGAAACTGTTTGTTATTGGAAAGTCCTCGTCTCCTCGATGTTTCCGTGGTGTTCGGAAGCTTCCCATAAAATATGCAGCAAACAAGAATTCCTGGATGACATCTGTTTTATTTAAGGAATGGCTACAAGAATTCAATAGAGACATGGGGAACAAAAATAGAAAAGTATGTCTCCTGATGGATAATTGTACGGCTCACAATGTTGATGCACACTTGAACAATGTAGAACTTGTCCTCTTACCCCCAAACACAACATCGAGCGTTCAACCTTTGGATCAGGGGATAATTAGAACAATGAAACATTATTATAGATCGGAGTTGCTACAGAGGACAGTGGCAGCAATTGACTCGGGTGCACTGGATAATGCCCTCAAAGTATCGAAATCAGTGACATTACTGGATGCAGTACACATGCTGGATAATGCATGGAAAAAAGTGAAACCAGAGACCATAGCAAACTCTTTCATGTCCGGCCTGACGGAGGATGTAGAAGATGACTTTGTAGGATTTTCTCCTGATGAAATTCCTCAGATGCTAAACAGGGAACAATATGAGGACTACATTGACATTGATGAGGAAGTAGAAACTGAAGGAGCATTGAGTGATGCGGATCTCTGTGATGGTCTCCGACAAAAGGAGCATGTGCAGGAGGATGAGGATGATGATGATGATGATGAGGAGGAGGAGGAGGAGGAGGAGGAGGACAAGTCTCCACCACAACAACCTCCTTCTAATGTTGAAGTTGTTCAAGCCCTGGATATCATTAGAAGGAGGTTATATCACCATGGACTCTCAGCTGAGGCTTTTCAAGAAACTGAAAAGATAATCAATAAGGACATGATAAACAATGTTAAACAGAAGACAATTAATGATTATTTTAAGTAAATTTATGATGTTAAATAAACATTGTAACAATAATCATGTTTGTTAATAGTTGATTATTTTAAGAAAATTTCTAATGTTACACAAACATTTATGGTATACCATGCAGAAATGTATCAAGCAAAACACATTACACGACAATGCAAATCACACAACTGGGCTTAAACTATCCTCAAAGTAGCCTGATCTCTTAATTGCATAGATCACTTAATTGCATAAAATGATCTTGCACCAAGCTTATGCAATTAAGCAATCACGTCTGTATATATATATATATATATATATATATATATATATATATATATATATATATATATATATATATATATATATATATATATACACAACCCCGATTCCAAAAAAGTTGGGACAAAGTACAAATTGTAAATAAAAACGGAATGCAATGATGCGGAAGTTTCAAAATTCCATATTTTATTCAGAATAGAACATAGATGACATATCAACTGTTTAAACTGAGAAAATGTACCATTTAAAGAGAAAATTAGGTGATTTTAAATTTCATGACAACAACACATCTCAAAAAAGTTGGGACAAGGCCATGTTTACCACTGTGAGACATCCCCTTTTCTCTTTACAACAGTCTTTAAACGTCTGGGGACTGAGGAGACAAGTTGCTCAAGTTTAGGGATAGGAATGTTAATCCATTCTTGTCTAATGTAGGATTCTAGTTGCTCAACTGTCTAAGGTCTTTTTTGTCGTATCTTCCGTTTTATGATGCGCCAAATGTTTTCTATGGCTGAAAAATCTGGACTGCAGGCTGGCCAGTTCAATACCCGGACCCTTCTTCTACGCAGCCATGATGCTGTAATTGATGCAGTATGTGGTTTGGCATTGTCATGTTGGAAAATGCAAGGTCTTCCCTGAAAGAGACGTCGTCTGGATGGGAGCATATGTTGCTCTAGAACCTGGATATACCTTTCAGCATTGATGGTGTCTTTCCAGATGTGTAAGCTGCCCATGCCACACGCATTAATGCAACCCCATACCATCAGAGATGCAGGCTTCTGAACTGAGCGCTGATAACAACTTGGGTCGTCCTTCTCCTCTTTAGTCCGAATGACACGGCGTCCCCGATTTCCATAAAGAACTTCAAATTTTGATTCGTCTGACCACAGAACAGTTTTCCACTTTGCCACAGTCCATTTTAAATGAGCCTTGGCCCAGAGAAGACGTCTGTGCTTCTGGATCATGTTTAGATACGGCTTCTTCTTTGAACTATAGAGTTTTAGCTGGCAACGGCGGATGGCACGGTGAATTGTGTTCACAGATAATGTTCTCTGGAAGTATTCCTGAGCCCATTTTGTGATTTCCAATACAGAAGCATGCCTGTATGTGATGCAGTGCCGTCTAAGGGCCCGAAGATCATGGGCACCCAGTATGGTTTTCCGGCCTTGACCCTTACGCGCAGAGATTCTTCCAGATTCTCTGAATCTTTTGATGATATTATGCACTGTAGATGATAATTTGCTCAATCCCTTTGCAATTTTACACTGTTGAACTCCTTTCTGATATTGCTCCACTATTTGTCGGTGCAGAATTAGGGGGATTGGTGATCCTCTTCCCATCTTTACTTCTGAGAGCCGCTGCCACTCCAAGATGCTCTTTTTATACCCAGTCATGTTAATGACCTATTGCCAATTGACCTAATGAGTTGCAATTTGGTCCTCCAGCTGTTCCTTTTTTGTACCTTTAACTTTTCCAGCCTCTTATTGCCCCGTCCCAACTTTTTTGAGATGTGTTGCTGTCATGAAATTTCAAATGAGCCAATATTTGGCATGAAATTTCAAAATGTCTCACTTTCGACATTTGATATGTTGTTTATGTTCTATTCTGAATACAATATCAGTTTTTGCGATTTGTAAATTATTGCATTCCATTTTTATTTACAATTTGTACTTTGTCCCAACTTTTTTGGAATCGGGGTTGTATATATATATATATATATATATATATATATATATATATATATATATATATATATATATTGATTGATTTATTCCAAACAGTAAAGAAGATATAAAAAAAATGCAATCATGAAAACATCGTCATAAACAAACAGAATAGCGTAGCCACAAGGCAGTAACATAATAATGTTCGGAAAAGATTAGGAAGAAGTAAATAACTTATCAAATCCTCACCCTCTATACCACCGCTAATCAAATGTCACTTTCTGCCATAATAAACTATATATACAAAAGAAAACAAAAGCAACAAACAAAAAAGAAAACATACCAAGACATACAGTGGTGCTTGAAAGTTTGTGAACCCTTTAGAATTTTCTATATTTCTACACAAATATGGCCTAAAACAACATCAGATTTTCACACAAGTCCTAAAAGTAGATAAAGAGAACCCAGTTAAACAAATGAGACAAAAATATTATACTTGGTCATTTATTTCTTGAGGAAAATGATCCAATATTACATATCTGTGAGTGGCAAAAGTATGTGAACCTCTAGGATTAGCAGTTAATTTGAAGGTGAAATTAGAGTCAGGTGTTTTCAATCAATGGGATGGCAATCAGGTGTGAGTGGGCACCCTGTTTTATTTAAAGAACAGGGATCTATCAAAGTCTGATCTTCACAACACGTGTTTGTGGAAGTGTATCATGACACGAACAAAGGAGATTTCTGAGGACCTCAGAAAAAGCGTTGTTGATGCTCATCAGGCTGGAAAAGGTTACAAAACCATCTCTAAAGAGTTTGGACTCCACCAGTCCACAGTCAGACAGATTGTGTACAAATGGAGGAAATTCAAGACCATTGTTACCCTCCCCAGGAGTGGTCGACCAATAAAGATCACTCCAAGAGCAAGGCATGTAATAGTCGGCGAGGTCACAAAGGACCCCAGGGTAACTTCTAAGCAACTGAAGGCCTCTCTCACATTGGCTAATGTTAATGTTCATGAGTCCACCATCAGGACAACACTGAACAACAATGGTGTGCATGGCAGGGCTGCAAGGAGAAAACCACTGCTCTCCAAAAAGAACATTGCTGCTCGTCTGCAGTTTGCTAAAGATCACGTGGACAAGCCAGAAGGCTATTGGAAAAATGTTTTGTGGATGGATGAGACCAAAATATAACTTTTTGGTTTAAATGAGAAGCGTTATGTTTGGAGAAAGGAAAACACTGCATTCCAGCACAAGAACCTTATCCCATCTGTGAAACATGGTGGTGGTAGTATCATGGTTTGGGCCTGTTTTGCTGCATCTGGGCCAGGATGGTTTGCCATCATTGATAGAACAATGAATTCTGAATTATACCAGTGAATTCTAAAGGAAAATGTCAGGACATCTGTCCATGAACTGAATCTCAAGAGAAGGTGGGTCATGCAGCAAGACAACGACCCTAAGCACACAAGTCGTTCTACCAAAGAATGATTAAAGAAGAATAAAGTTAATGTTTTGGAATGACCAAGTCAAAGTCCTGACCTTAATCCAATCGAAATGTTGTGGAAGGACCTGAAGCGAGCAGTTCATGTAAGAAAACCCACCAACATCCCAGAATTGAAGCTGTTCTGTACAGAGGAATGGGCTAAAATTCCTCCAAGCCAGTGTGCAGGACTGATCAACAGTTACCGGAAACGTTTAGTTGCAGTTATTGCTGCACAAGGGGGTCACACCAGATACTGAAAGCAAAGGTTCACATACTTTTGCCACTCACAGATATGTAATATTGGATCATTTTCCTCAAGAAATAAATGACCAAGTATAATATTTTTGTCTCATTTGTTTAACTGGGTTCTCTTTATCTACTTTTAGGACTTGTGTGAAAATCTGATGATGTTTTAGGTCATATTTATGCAGAAATATAGAAAATTCGAAAGGGTTCACAAACTTTCAAGCACCACTGTACCAACATGTTATAATATTGACCAAATCAAATCATATGTACAGATACTTATGTTGTGCATATATACACACATACAATACATATATACAGTACATACATATACACATACCTATAACTATCCACATCCATACATACACAGACACCCATAATATTATTATTATGCATATTATGCATATATATATATATATATATATATATATATATATATATATATATTAGTGCTGTCAAGCGATTAAAATATTTAATCGCGATTAATGTCGCAACTGTCATAGTTAACTCGCGATTAATCGCAATTTAATCGCACATTTTTGTCACATGAAAAACCATTGTAATTCTCTTATCAGCATAAAAAAGTGAATGGGCTTGCTCACCGTTTGAACTACGGGGGTACTCGGGGGAATCGAGATCCCCTGAAACAGACATGAGATCCCTTGAAAACATGATTTGGGAAATGTTGGGGGGGTCTCTAAAATATTGGGAAAATGATGTTTACTGACATAGCAATCGTGTGTAACAGGAAGCATTTGCATATCCGAAGTGAGCGCGCGATGGAGATCCGCGCTCTGAGACAAGCGCAAGCACCCCCCCAAGGGAAAAAAAAGGGACCCCCCGAAAATATAGGCATAGTTCGAACACTGGTTGTACCAATGTTTTTTTATTTATTTATTTTTTTTATTGCAGAGCATAACACGTCTTGTCACAGCCACTGCAAAGTGGGGCTGGAGCCGCCGATGGGAAAACGAAACCTAAGCCGAGCACCATGGCTCTTCGGGGGAGGGCAGAGGACTCTGGCTGTGAAAACATGATTTGGGAAATGTTGGGGGGGGTCTCTAAAATATTGGGAAAATGATGTTTACTGACATAGCAATCGTGTGTAACGGGAAGCATTTGCATATCCGAAGTGAGCACGCGATGGAGATGATTTTTGACAGCACTAATATATATATATATATATATATATATATATATATATATATATATATATATATATATATATCCGTATGTACCCATACCCACATATATACACTTATATTATCAATAGAATGTTATTGTTATTCCTCCTCCCTATACCTCATAAAGATCTGTTCCTTATACCTTTTTTTGAACTGGTTTATAGTTGTACATTTCATGAGCTCCACATTCAAACTGTTCCATAGCTTTTCTCCACAAATAGAAATGCTGAACATTTTTAACGTTGTCCTAGCACTGCGAATTTTAAATTTCAATTTCCCCCTAAAATTATAGCCCCCCTCTCTATCTGAGAACATTGTTTGGATATTCCTTGGTACTTTATAATTCCTTACTTTGTACATTCTTAAGGCAGTTTTATATTCTATAATATCCCTGAATTTTAAACATTTTGAATTTAAGAATAATGAATTAGTATGATCTCGGTAACCAGCACTATGAATTATTCTTATAGCTCTTTTTTGAAGTATAGTTATTGCATGAAGTGAACATTTATACGTATTTCCCCACACCACTGAGCAGTAATTTAAGTACGGTAAAACCAGGGAACAATAAAGAATGCGGAGTGAATTATAGTCCAGAACGTGCTTAGCTGTACTCAACACAGATATGCTTCTTGATAGTTTAATTAGTATGTATTTTATATGTGATTTCCAAGTAATTCTATCATCTATTATTAACCCAAGAAATTTATTATTAGAAACTCTTTCAATATCAACACCATATACCTGTACATTTATTGCCTTATTTATTTTATAATTATTAAATAACATGATTTTTGGTTTAGACAGATTTAATGATAATTTATTTAGATCAAACCAACTTTTTAACCTGCACAATTCTGAAGAGATTATGTTTTCTAACTCATGTAAATTTGTTCCAGAACAAGACATATTTATGTCATCTGCAAATAATACCATCTCAAATAGCTTTGATATATTGCACATATCATTTATATAAAGAATGAACAGTTTAGGACCAAATACTGACCCCTGGGGGACACCACAGTTGAGACAGAGTCACCCAACTTCACAAATTGTGTCTTGTTGCTCAAATAACTTCTTATCCAATTTAATACAACTCCCCTTATCCCATATTGTTCCATCTTATTAATTAATATATCATGATTAATAGTATCAAAAGCTTTTTGAAGATCAATAAATATTCCAGTGACTATAGAGTTACTGATTTCTTCAATTGATTCCATTAGTGCCATCTCTGTTGATCTATTTGCTCTAAATCCATATTGACTATCACTGAGTAGTTTGTATTTTTCAATGAATTTATCTAATCTGTTATTGAATAGTTTTTCAAGAATTTTGGAGAATTGAGGAAGTAAAGAAGCAGGTCTGTAATTTGTGAAGTTGTGTTTGTCCTCAGATTTATACAATGGAATTACTTTTGCTATTTTCATATTGCTTGGAAATGTAACGGTTTGAAATGACAAGTTACAGATGTATGTTAATGGTTTAGAAATCCCCCCCCAATAATAGTTTTCACTAGATTCATATCAATATCATTACAATCTGTGGATATTTTATTACTACATTTATTAACTATATCACTAATTTCCTTCTCATCTACTGGTGTAAGAAACATACAGTAGAACAAGAATTCCTCTTTATAATATTATCTACACAATCATCATTTGTTACTGGATCAGAGATATTTTGAGCTAATCTTGGTCCAACATTAACAAAAAAAAAATATTAAAACTATTAGCAACTACATCCATGTTATAATTTTCGATACCTTTGTCATTAAAGTATTTAGGGTAATGTATTTGTCCAGAGCCATCTTTAATAATACTATTTAATATATTCCATATTCCTTTAATATTATTTTTGCTATTATATATTAATTTACCATAATAATCCTTCCTACATCTCCTTATGATACTCGTTAACTTGTTTTTATATTTTTTATATTTATTTTCTGCCTCTTTGGTTCTTAATTTAATAAATTCTCGATATAGTGTTTTTCTTCTTACAGGCATTTTGTAATCCTGATTCACACATATAGAGTGGGGAAAATAAGTATTTGATACACTGCCGATTTTGCAAGTTTTCCCACTTACAAAGAATGGAGAGGTCTGTAATTTTTATCGTAGGTACACTTCAACTGCGAGAGACAGAATCTAAAAAAAAAAATCAGAAAATCACATTGTATGATTTTTAAATAATTAATTTGCATGTTATTGCATGAAATAAGTATTTGATACAATAGAAAAACAGAACTTAATATTTGGTACAGAAACAATTACAGAGGTCAGACGTTTCCTGTAGTTCTTGACCAGGTTTGCACACACTGCAGCAGGGATTTTGGCCCACTCCCCCATACAGATCTTCTCCAGATCTTTCAGGTTTTGGGGCTGTCGCTGGGCAACATGGAGTTTCAGCTTCCTCCAAAGATTTTCTATTGGGTTCAGGTCTGGAGAATGGCTAGGCCACTCCAGGACCTTGAAATGCTTCTTACAGAGCCACTCCTTAGTTGCCCTGGCTGTGTGTTTCGGGTCATTGTCATGCTGGAAGAAGCAGCCACGACCCAGCTTCAATGCTCTTACTGAGGGAAGGAGGTTGTTGCCCAAAATCTCGCGATACATGGCCCCATCCAGCCTCCCGTCAATACAGTGCAGTCATTCTGTCCCCTTTGCAGAAAAGCACCCCCAAAGTATGATGTTTCCACCCCCATGCTTCATGGTTGGGATGGTGTCTTTGGGGTTGTACTCATCCTTCTTCTTCCTCCAAACACGGCGAGTGGAGTTTATACCAAAAAGTTCTATTTTGGTCTCATATGACCATATGACTGTAGGAATCTGAGCAGGTGGGTGGAGCACAGAAGCACGGCAGGCCAGAACTGAGTTCTCTCAAAACTCTTTATTTTAGCTTTTCAGCTTTCACTTTACACTCTCCCAGTCACACGCATGCACACACACAAGCGTTCTGGTTGGGGAGAGAGCTCCCTTTCTCTGCTCTCTCTCTCCTTTTATAGGGCGTGGTCACTGGGGAAGACACACAAACACAGGTTAACTCACATCAGGTGCAGTGAGTCTGCCACTTACCTTCCCTGACTCCGCCCTCCATTCACGTGACTGACGCTTGACCACACCCCCGCTGCCACATACCCCCACTGCCCAACTCAGGTTCGGGGAGCCGTCCGGCCTGCAGCTGACTCCCCCCCCCCCTTTGACGGGAGAGGAAATCTGCCACGACCATCTGCGCCCCCGGCCTGTGGACCACCTTGAACTTAAACGGCTGGAGTGCCAGATACCAACGGGTGATCCGCGTGTTGGCATCCTTCATGCGGTGGAGCCACTGGAGGGGCGCGTGGTCCGAACAGAGGGTGAAAGGGCATCCCAGTAGGTAGTAGCGGAGGGCGAGGACCGCCCACTTGATGGCGAGGCACTCCTTTTCTATGGTGCTGGACCGGCCCTCACGCACCGACAGCTTCCAGCTGATGTACAGCACTGGGCGATCCTCCCCCTCCACCTCCTGGGACAGAACAGCCCCCAGCCCTCTGTCCGACGTGTCCATCTGCAAAACAAAGGGGAGAGAAAAGTCAGGGGAGTGTAACAGTGGCCCCCCACACAGTGCAGCCTTTACCTCAGAGAAAGCCCACTGGCACTGCTCCGTCCACTGGACCGGATCTTGTGCCCCCTTTTTAGTGAGATCAGTCAGCGGGCTGGTGACATCCGAATAATTAGGTATAAACCTACGATAGTAGCCAGCCAGCCCCAGGAACTGTCTCACCCCCTTTTTGGTTTTGGGCCTCGGGCAGGCCGCAATCGCTGCTGTCTTATTAATTTGGGGATGCACTTGCCCATTGCCCAAGTGGAAGCCCAGATACCGTACTTCCACCTGCCCAATCGCACACTTCTTCGGGTTGGCTGTGAGACCCGCTCGCCTCAGCGACCTAAGGACGGCCCTTAGATGCTGTAGGTGTCGCGGCCAGTCATTACTATAAATAATGATGTCATCTAAGTATGCGGCCGCATAGGCAGCGTGGGGGTGGAGGATACATAGCGGGCGCCCCAAACAACCCAAAAGGAAGTGTGACAAACTGGTGTAAGCCAAACAGTGTGGAAAAGGCTGTTTTCTCTCAGGATAATGGAGTCAAGGGGATCAAATATCCCTTTGTCAAATCCAGTGTCGAATAAAAAAGAGCCGTGCCTAGTCGATCAAGCAACTCGTCAATACGAGGCATTGGGTACGCATCGGATTTAGACACCGCATTGACTTTTCTATAGTCCACACAGAACTGGACCGACCTGTCGGCCTTGGGAACCAAGACCACCGGGCTGCTCCAGTCACTGTGGGACTCCTCGACGATGCCCATGTCGAGCATGGCCTCGAGTTCTTCCCGAACCACCTTTTTCTTGTGTAAGGGCGGCTGTGCACTACCACCCCTGGGGGCATCTCAATGTGGTGTTCTATGAGGCGGGTGCGGCCAGGCAGGGGTGAGAACACGTCAGAAAATTCTGTCTGCAACTGGGCAACCTTCGTGAGTTGGGTCGGGGAGAGGTGGTCTCTAGTGTTGGGGTTAAGACCACCTAACCCCAGCCCGAGTCAAGACCAAGACCAGAGCATACTGAGGGTCTTTTCACACCAACAGCAGTTGGTGCGCACTAAACAGTCCATTCGAACCAAAAGCTCTTAGTTCGGTTTGTTTTCGTCGGTGTGAAAGCATCAATCGCACTTGGGTGCGCACTAAATCAAGCGGACCAAGCCCTCCAAAAAGGGGTGGTCTCAGTCCGCTTGATTCCACACCAAATGTCAACCTATGGTGCGGTCCCTCTGGTGAGAACGCGAACCTGGACCAACTCAAGTCTAAACGAACTATTCATTCGTTATAACATATTGAATTACAGCCTCTGCATTTGATTATTGTTATTTATTATTTATTGTACGTTATTTATTATTATTATTATTATTATTATTATTATTTAACAACAAAACATTTAAACCCATTCCTGTGTTATTACAACATAGGCTACTGTTAAAACCGGTGTATAATACGCACATTTTTTCATTGAAAAGTGGGGTGTGTCTACATTGGATATAATGTAAAAGGCTGCCCACACTAAGAATAGTAACTATTTTAATAACTATAACTATAAAGATAATGATGTGAGCATCTACACAATGTGATCATTATAATGTCCTGTAAACAGCGGCATCAGGCACACTCCCATGCTCCAGCTCTGTCAGCATTTTGTCAGTGGGAAATTCAGATTGCCCTGTATTAACCTACAGCATAACAGATTCCACAGTAAAAGCCGGCTGGCTTGTCAGGCTAACAGACTATAGCCTACCTTGTGGGTCTTTGGAAAGGTGCTTGTTTCATCATCAGCAGGACAGCATTGGTGAAAATAGCGCATCTCCTCTGCCTGAAATGATGCGCTATACGCCTTCGGCGAATCCAGTATATCCGAAGATTGTTCTCCAGTTGCAGCCGTGACTCATTCCAGAACTGGATATTTTGCCAGAAATGGGTAATGTTAACAATATAAAAAGCAAGGACCAGCGCAAGAAACAGTGTGTGAACGTGTCGCTCCATTGTGAAAGTCCAAATTGGCGCTTATTTCCACCGGAAGATGACAAAATGTCATTCAGACCAATTTGGTTCGTTTGCATGTGTGAACGCAGTCTGTATGCTACATTGTAACAATTTTACTGCCTGGTGTGGACCAAATAATCGAACTAGCAGTGTGAAAGCACCCTGAGACCAAGACAAGACCAAGACTTTGAGGGCGCGAGACCGAGTCAAGACCAAGACCGGGGGGACCAACTCCAAGACCGAGACCAAACAATGCAAGACTATTACTGTAATCATAATAACCATATGGCTTGACATTTACATTATTCCTTTGTTAAAACAAGAGTGTTATTTAGGCATGTTAGTGAACTGGATGTACAGATTATACTCAGTGACAGATAATACTTAATACTTACATATTACTGACCAATAGAAAGGCTCAATGCAGGGGGCAGAATGAAAAGTACATCTCACTGCTGCTAAATTATGACTGACTCCCCAATGAGTCACTAATTGGTAAATTATACAGTGTATTAACTTTTATGATCAGTCTATGATTTGTAAAAAACAGAGGCATTAGTCTATTCGTCATTTTGAAAAATACATTTATTTCAAACACATTAATAAGGCTAACAGGCAAGTACTCCAAGAACCTGAAATACAGGGATACAGGGAGGGGGGAACTTTAAGATTTCTGGTAATACAAACAAAAATCACATCAAACAGGCAATATTATTTCATAATGGTACAAAAGAAAATGTATCTAAGGTGAATAAATATAAAATCTATACCAGGGGTCTGCAACCTTTATCATCAAAAGAGCCGTTTTGCCTGCTCTGATGATGGACGGCAGAGCACGGAGCTGACACGCAGTGCTGCCGTTTCATGGAATGCAATGGAACGTAGTTTACAACCACAGCAAATAATTATAGTTGAATTTACTCGCGTTACTCGCGTGAGTAAACAACTAGCAAATTTCTAAATAGGCAGGTTCCCGGGATGCATGACGTCACCGACGTCACTGTCGTCCAGAATCTCAACGCTGATAGGCTGTCCCGACGCGAATAATTCGCCAGAGTTGAATTTTTTGAACTCGCGCGAATTTGCGTCTCGTCATTCGCACCACGTCAAACCCATCATTCACGCCGCCGGCGCGAATTAGCGTGTATTCGCGTCTTTGCATTGACTTTGTATGTAATCTTGTCGCGCGAAAAATTCGCTTCACATCCGGTGTGAACGCACCGTTACTATGGCGTCGGTTGCCATGACAACCAGTCAAGCAAGGATCGCAAAAGCGGCGGCACATTATTGTTATCCTTATGTATAACTTCAATGTTTCTTGCCCAAGTGAGGGAGCGCCAAAGCGACTCGATATGGCAGAGGACATAAAGATGGCTTAAAATAATCCAAAAAAGAAACCACAAGCACACAGCTGTCTGGCATTTCATTAATATAACTTGGCTAAAAAACGATTCCAGTATGGTTTTTGCTGCTAATGTTTATGTAAAGATGAGCTGCCTGTGGCAACTCATTAACAAGCTAACCTGTAACACTAACTGCCTGACAAATTGCGTGTAGTGTTTAAGTTTTGCCGATGGTAAAAAAAAGTAGAAGAAGAAGAAACAGAGCACATAAGGCTAAAAATTGACTACACTAATGCTGCTGTTGTTCGAGCTAGCTTTGCTATCTTGAGTTGACACTTTTCTCTGTGTTTCCGCTCCAGGTGACGGTAAAATGTCAATGTTATTTTGCAAAAGTTACACTCTGCCGAGTGTCTTTTCTTCCCATTTGACTTACATATAAATTCCTTGTGGTTTGAAAAACCAAATCGAATCACAGATGATCGCCACGACATTTTTGCTGCCAGTGCCACACACGGCGCCTTCCTTTCCCTCTTCTTCTTCTCCTCCTTGGCACGTAGGTGGCACTGTGGCAGCATCAAGAGTTTCAAAGTAAAAGACGTTATAGGTTAGATTTGAATTCAGGAGCTTCACATAATTGCGATTTAAAAAAATATAAAACTTTCACTGCAGCTGTATGTGGTCTCGACTGGTCTTGACAAAACATCCCGAGTCCAGTTTGACCGAGACCGAGACAAGACCGAGTAAAAATGCACTCGATTCCGAGACAAGACCAAGACTTTGAAAATGTGGTCTCGAGACCAAGACCGATCTCGAGTACCTAACGTGACCAGACGTCCCGGTTTGACCGGGACAGTCCCAATTTTGAGTTGCGTGTCCCCAGTCCCGACAAAGGTCCATCGAGACGCTGAAATGTCCCGGTTTACACCAAACACTAACAAACTGTCCCGGTTACAGCGATCATACATAGCCAATGAGATGTCAATAAAGCTTCTAGCAATTCAGCATCAATGAGCATGTGTGCGCAGTCAACCTTACAATGTATCTATTTGTACAGTATTGCAATATAGAGGCCGCATTATAACATTTTTTTCCGCTAGCGGCTGTCAACTACTATGCGACAATGCCGAACGGATGAGCGCCGGGCAGAGATGTTCGCGCACTTCAAGAGTAGGGAGATTCCTTACAGTAATGTCAGCCAGCTTTGCTAGTTTGTCATGTGCCTACCTGGCACCAATGCTCCAGTTGAGCGAATATTTTCACTCATGAGCAACACCTGGACTGATGAGAGGAATCGCATAACCGTGCCTACTCTCGAAGCCTTGCTCATTACCCGGGCTAATTTCGACGATACTTGCTCGTAGTTTCACAGCAGGCTCTCGGGCAATAAAGCGCTACTGGAGCAAATTCACTCATCATGTAAATATATGCAATAAAATGGCATCTTCTTTAGGGTGGGTGGGTTGTGTTTCTGAAACATTTTTTGTTGTCTTTCATCTGTTTCATGTGTCTTTAATCTGTATCACAGATTGTCTTGACTTGTTTGATGCTGTTGTCAACTCAGGGTTCACGTTTTCAAAATAGTTAATAGCCTACACTGGTTAAGATTAAACAGAGGCATTTTGGGCAAAGGTTCGGAGGTGACAACGATTAGGCTCATGCGCTTGTTGCTGTTACAATGCATAGCCTATTGTTTAAAAAAAAAAGTTAATCGCATAAAATGTTGATGTTAATATGCAAGCAATGCATTTTCTTGGTGTTTTCACAAAGGTGAAATAAATCAGTTGAAATTTAGGCTATTGGCCTATTCCCTATCATCACATCTGTTGTCTGATTTTCTTACCTTAACTGAATTGTGATAGAAGTACATGTAGATAACAAGAAAATACTTGATTATTCTCTGAAATGTTGATAAAAGTGAGCTTCTACAAAATGATAAAAGCACCTGTCTGAGCCATGGTTTGAGCCGGCACATGTTTACATCAAAACGCGTGTGTGTACACGAGTATCACGGTCACGCGCAAAGTGTCCCGGTTTTAGACTAGGGAAATCTGGTCACCCTACGAGTACCACAACACTACTGCTTAGTGGCCACTGTACAAGCCTCTGGAGGCAGTGTTACGGTATGATCTGGGGTTGCTTCAGTTGGTCAGGTCGAGTTATGAGGCTAATAATTCGGCCTTCCAGTTCAGAAGCGGATGTGTTCACAGTTATCTCGAATCCAAGAAAAGCCTCAGCTATCCTGATTTCACAGGTTTTTTTTATTTTTATTTTTTTAACCATGATAAGAATGTGTAGCAAAAATGAGAGATATATAGGTCAACTAGTCTGTAATCATGTGCAAACTTGTAGGTTTCAAGGAATTTCCAATGAAATCGCGTAAGGCACATTTATTGGGAGGGCCTGAATGTCAAAGGGTGGGGCCATGTACAGCTAGGGGGAGGGCCCAAGGCCCAGGGGCAATGGCCCCGCCCGCCCCCTTTAGCTCCGCCCTGGAACAGTTAATCTTGCATTATCAAAGGTACACAAGAACGAGTATAAGAATGTAAGAATGAGTGTAAGAACAGCAAAACTTCATAACCAATCAGCACTTATCCTGATCAAGTTCGATTACCTGTTCTATTTCTTGATAAACTTTGGAACTAATCAGAACTAGAAACGAAATAAGAAAAACCTTGTTATAACTTTGTAGTATCACAAGATAATTGGCAGATAAATAGATAAACGAAATTTACCTCATGGTTCACCAAGGCTACTGAGTTGATATCAAGTAAGTGGTGTTTATTTTAAGAAAATTTACCTTTTGATGATCACAACTTTTGTTTGGTTCTTCTGAAAGGTCAAATGAAAGGTTTTGTAAGTTGTTTTTTTTTCTTAAGCTTTTTGGCAGATATTTAGGCTCAGAATTCCAAGATATAGATCTAGTTCACAGCAGGGGCGTCACTAGACCCAAGACCATACTGGGGCACAAAAGGGGCACAGGAAATGTATGCGAGCGCGCGAAGCGCGCGAGCTAAAAATTTTGCACTATATTTATATTTATATTTATATTTTTTATATAATATATATTACATTTTATGTAATATATATTATATTTTATGTAATATATATTTATATATTGATATTTATATTTAGAAACGGCCTGCTTAAAACTAGTCACTAGAGCTGTAAAACTCAAAATGATTACGAGGACACTGAATCCAGGTCAATCATTTAATAATAACAGTATGAATATTTGCAACATTTGTGATAATAGCAATGTAATACTTATACTGTTGGTAATATTGTAAAAGAACATATTAACATACAATACAACACCGCCGAGTTTTTAAACTCAACCAAGAGTACTTAATGGCCAACAGTATTCACACTTGATACCTTTTAAATCACCAAACATATCTTTGTAAGCACACGCATTTTCAGCATTGAACATCTCTAAACACAATCCAAAAGCCTCTAAAAGCACCACTGTGTGTGTGTGTGTGCGCAGAGCGCGTGCATGTGCAATTGAAATTCGGTTCAATAATTCAATTACAATACTCAACTGGACGTAGCCTCCAAAACAACAGTTGTGTGTCATTACGTTAGGTGGCTATCTTCACACAGTCCATCACAAAACTATCAACGCGATCTGGCAACACGCAAACTGAGGGCTCGCGGCTTGCCACGTTGCAGACGACGGAATGAATGCAAACTTTTCAATATCCCTTCGTTTCAAACAAAAAATCAAGACAACACGAAAACAATGTCCCAACACATATTAATTCTACAGCGTTACAAAAATGACAGTGGAATTACTGTCTACTAACCTGTAAACAGTTGAAAAACACGGAGAGATGGTTTCCCCTGCTCTGAATTTCATTGCATCTGAGGGCTGCTGGAGTCTGCGGTCCCCATAGCAACCAAGATGTTACTCATGTCACGCGCACACTTTTTTCACATTGCTTAGTGTGCGCGAGGCCAGCCAAAACTACCAATGTAAAAGCATTGTAGATGGTCTTCTTCGCGCATCGGTTAGCCTACCCCACGTTATGAATTAATTAAATTGCAGCTATTCCCAAGTTTAAAATTCAGAGCGTTTCGTCACTGGATTTTTTTTACTGGGGCACTACAGATCTATACTGGGGCACGTGCCCCAGTAAAATACCCCTGGCGACGCCGATGGTTCACAGCACTGTATTTTGAACAAAACCCTGATGCTGCTCACAGCTTGGTGATGCTTGCAAGAGATGAGGTGAGTATAATTGATAACATGTATATATGTTGTATTTACTGTATGGACACTGTATCAGAAAAAAATATTTATAAGCAGTAGCCACATGTACCCATATGGTACCTATTTTTTGAATATATAATGGTATAATATGCAGTTAGGTTGACATGGGACGGCCTTGGGCTGAGGTGCCCTTGAGCAAGGTACCGACCCCGATTGCTCCCCGGGCGCTCTGGGCTGCCCATTGATCTGGGTGTGTGTGCGCATGTGTTCACTGCTTCAGATGGGTTAAATGCAGAGGATGAATTTCACTGTGCTTGAAGTGTGCATGTGACGAATAAAGTTTTTTTTTTAATGATACATATCTCTCTATAAGCTCACATTTTAGTGTGTAGGGTTGAGTTATGCAAAATGTGTAATGACAGATTGTCCTCGTATTGAGGAGCAAAGTCACATCTCATTATTTCTTTACGTCTCATGATTTCCAAAGAGGAGAGACCAAATAAGATGCAAAACTGCAGATAAGTCAAATTGGGCTGCTGGTGACCCATGAGTGAGACAGTGTATTACAGCATGCTTTAGTACTGCAGACTCACTATACAGATAAACATGATATCAAATAATAGCATCTTGGTTGTTCTTATGTGTCCCTGGATTCCGTGAGGTGACACAAATATCCTTATGCTTAAGGATATTTGTGCATTAAAAAGTCATGTGAACTATCTTTGCATGTGCGTGTTCTCCTGTGTCTGTTTATAATTTTAGCATTTGACGCAGCTGATCACGCTTAAGAGGAAATCTCTCAAATATCTTGTGATGAATAGTGTGAGAGTACAAAGATCTGATCCTATTCTTGGCACAGTTACTTCATCAGAAACCAGTGACTTTATGAGGAACCTAGTCTTGTGCTACCCTGAATCCTGTCAGATCTGCCAACCTCTTATGACATTTGTGTGGCAATGTCGCTACTTCCTTTTATTGCTCATAGAAAAACAAAAAGATCAATCTTTTTTTTCTGCGCAGTGAAAACACCAAATGAGCTAACTGATCTGGAATGAGTGAAAGTGGCATAAATGTTTTGAACTTGACTTTGTCACTTGAAAGGTATGGCTTCACTTTCTGTCAAGGTAAATAAAGAAAGTCCATTAATGTGAAATAAAATCTATCAATGTTTGTTTGACTTAAGCAAGTATATTGTCAGTTAATATACATTTCCTGGGGACACCACAGAAATATTTCAGCTGAAAATATTCAAAAACGGAACCTTTTTGGACAAAAATGACAAAAATGAAACAAAAAAAATTAAATAGGCCGATACAGCTAGTGTTCAATTTAAAACTGTACAAATAGTATTGATGGTAATAATAATTAGAAAGTGATTAAGGTTAGAGCAAATGCATTCAAACAGTGTGGTCAAGTTATGGTAGAATCTGGAGTTTGCATAAATACAGGCTTTTTTGCTAACCACCATACACTTTGGGGAAAAAAGCTGCCGCTCATCTGTTTTAAGTTTACATGCACATTTTCTTATTACAGCAGAAATGACTAAATAAAATTACTCCTAATAATCACTCCTCAAATGTGTTTAAATGTCATATTTAGGGGCAGCATGGTGGTATAGTGGTTAGCACTGTCGCCTCACAGCAAGAAAGTTCTGGGTTTGAGTCCAGTGGCTGATGGGGGTCTTTCTGTGTGGAGTTTGCATGTTCTCCCCGTGTCTGTGTGGGTTTCTGCCAGGTGCTCCAGTTTCTCCCACAGTCCAAAGACATGTGGCCGGGTTAACTGGCTACTCTAAATTACCCATAGGTGTGAATGGTTGAGAGGAGAAAACCTCTATAATAATAATCCAGTAGAAAGCAAAGGGAAACCACTACTGTAATTCTTCCCGAGAAATTTTGATAGCTGAAGCTGTCAGAGTGGACCTGCCATCAGGCAGAACAGTGAAGATGATCATATTTAGACCTATTAACTGACGTTACACTGCCTGTTCAAAAAAAAGGCACACACTCTAATATTTCGTTGGACTTCCTTTAGCTTTGATTACAGCATGCATTCACTGCTGCAATATTCTGGCAGCCTCATGCAATGTCTCAACATTTATTAGGGCCCAAGCACCGTTCGGTGCAAAGACCCTATTGTTTTTCGAAGGATTATTATTATTAGGGCCTGAGCACCATTCGGTGTGAAGACCCTATTGTTTTTCAAAGGAATCTTCTTCTTCTTCTTCTTCTTCTTTTTCTGCTGCGTTTGGCCTTATTTGAGGCATTTCCCATGCACGAAAACTCATGAAATTTGATACACACATCAATCATTGTCACCGCTACTCAGCCACAGACTTTTGGCCCCGGGCATGGCCAAGGGACTTCATAGTGCCCCTTTTTCCATTTCCCATTGAAATGAATGGGTAGAACTTTGGAATGATGATGTCATAAGGCCATTTGGAGTGAAATTACACATGGTCATTTTTAACGTACTCCTCCTAGATGGTTCATCAAATTCATGTCAAACTTGGCAAACATGATGCCAAGATATTGCTGAAGGTGAATTGCTAAGGGATTTTTGGTATGTTGTAATATGTTGAAATATTATAACATATAATATGCCAAGATATTGCTGAATGTTGAACTTGATATCTTGTAATATGATTCTGATTCTGATACTCTAGCTGTTATGGGCCTGTCTGGTATAGCGCCACCAACTGGCCAAGGAAAGAATAGGGGTTTGAATATGTGTTTTGACACATGATGAATTTTAACATGCTCCTCCTAGACGGTTCATGAGATTCATGTGAAATTTGTTATACGTGATGCCAAGATGTTGCTGATATTAAATTGTGAAGGGATTTTTGATATCTTGTAATATGTTGAAATGGCCTTATGATTTTAATATCTTGCCACATAAACAGGAAACGTGTCAGAAAGCCACAGTGCATTGACTGTATGGTTGGACATGTCTTACTTCAATAGATATTATGATTATTATGATAACCTGATGCCCAATGAGCCTGTCTGTTATAGCGCCACCACCTGGCCAAGCAGGAAATGTGCCAGAAATTGGCAATGCCTTAACTGATTGATCTGGCACTTTACAAAATATTGTGTATTATGATTGTGATGATATTCACATGTAATTCAGATGCCTAGCACAGCACCACCATCTGACCAAACAGGAAATGTGCCAGAAATTGTCAATGCCTTAACTGATTGATCTGACACTTTACAAAATATTGTGTATTATGATTGTGATGATATTCACATGTGTAATTCAGATGCCTAGCACAGCGCCACCATCTGGCCAAGCAGGAAATGGGGAAAAATGTTCAATTAATTGATGGATTGATCTGAAACTTTACAAAATATTGGATATCATGATTCTGATGATATAACATATACAATTCTGTGCACACTCATACACACACAGTCATATCAGGGCTCCACACTAACTTTTTTTTTCAGGAGCACACGTGCTCCTAAGTTAAAAATTTTAGGAGCACAGGGAAAAAATGGGGGCACAAGCACAAGTAGGTTTTCATTTTAAAGGTTTATTGCAGCACAAACCTTAGAAACACCAACACATAAAAAGCAAAATTCAATTGAGAATGAATGAATGAACGAATGAACAAACAAATGAATAATGAACAACTGAATGAATGAACAAACAGTAGCTAAACAGAGAGCAGAGCTCAGCAGAGCTAACAACATCATCAAGGACAGCTCTCACCCTGGCTCTGAGTTCTTTGACTTGCTGCCCTCAGGCAGGCATTACAGGTGCATCAAAGCAAGGCCCAACAGACTCAAAAACAGTTTTTTCCCACAGGCCATAACCACCTTGAACAATTAGCCTTTTTCACATTATGTCACTTGCAGGGGAACTCATATCTGTTTTCAGCCTTTTGAATGGAAGAAGAGGTATACGGCGGCAACATATCTTAAGAAAACTGTGTCATTCACAGATAAGATTGATAATAATATTGCGCATTGTTGATCATTACGTATTGTTGGCGACCATTCCAGTCACCTATCTGCCTTGTTTTGGAAAGGAAACTTACTGACTTTCTATGGTTGCTACTTGTTAGCCAGCAGATTAGCATGCCGCCTCTTCTTCCATTCAAAAGGCTGAAAACGGATGTGAGGTTCTTCTGCAATTGATGTAATGTGAAAAAGACTAATTACATGCACTGACTGATGCCACTTCTGGCAGGTGCAACAATGCACCAACAAGGACCTAAAAGGACAATATTCTCACACTTACCTGATACAGTGCAATACTTATTACAGTGCAACCTCACAGAGCAACTTTTTAGTTTTTATAGCTTTTGTATATTTTATATTTATATTTCTACACTTTTACATCCATACCCAAAAATGCTGAAATCTCATGTCCCAGTAAAATGCACTAGCATGGCAGAATGGCAAAAAAAATGTAAGTTTTTCACTCTCCCCCCCGGCTACCGTGGGAACCACCACAGTGCAAGACAGAGGCAATGCATGCAACTACAGACAGGCAGCAAGGCGCAGGCAGAACACACACACATGCACATACGGTACACAACACTGAACACACACACAACAATACAGGCCATTACTCGTTACACTATATTAGGTAGGCTATCCAGCGCTGGATTTACATACTTTGCAGTTTCTAGTGACCGCACCATATTTAGGTAGGGAGAGCGAGAGCAGAGGAGCTCATCCCTGAACTAGACGCCGGTTGTGTGTGTGTGTCTGTTTGGTGTTCAGATTGTTCACTGAAAAGTGTGGCAATAAAACCTATTTGTTAGGGTTTTGCTGGGGATCAAACCCGGGTTGCTGGTGTAGTGATCCAGCAAACCCCCACTAGGCCACCAGGGGAATGACTCAAGTGCAGAGGAGTGAGGCGAAAGTAGAGTAGAAAAACAGTTTATTTACAATATATACAATATTTACAATCCAGGGCAAAAACAAAAGTATAATCCAAATGCTGAGAAGATAACCGGGAAAAAACCAAAAGTTCAAAGAAACAAAGAGCCAAAAACCAGAAAAGAAGAGGCAAAAATACAAACGCTCAGAGGATCAAAAAATGGTAAACACAAAGTCCAAAAAAGTCCAAAAGAAAGCAAAGTACAAAAACCACAAAGACACAGGCGAGGAACATGGAACAGAGGTTACTGGAGCTAAACATAACAGCACAAAGACTCTGTGACTAGGGACCAAACTGAGGGAGTATTTATACACAAACTAAATAGGACACAGGTGACAATAATGAGGACTAGGCGGGGCACAAAACAAAGGCACATGGCTGTCAAAACAAAAAACACAAAACACAGAAACAGTGGCGGCCTCTAGAGGCCAAAAAAACATGATAAGATAAGGAAAAAACAGCGGCCTCTAGAGGCCAAAACAGTCCCAGTCCTAACAGGACCCCCCCTCAAGGAGCGTCTCCTGACGTTCCCAGGGCGATCCAGATGGGCCGAATGGAAGTCCCGACATATCCTTGTCTAAAATGTCCCAGGCGGGGACCCAACAGCGTTCCTCAGGGCCATAGCCCTCCCAGTCCACTAGGTATTGGAGCCCACCGCGGACCCAGCAGGAGTCAAGCAGGCGACGCACAGTGAACACAGTCTGACCCTGGAAGATGCAGGGGGGCGGGGGACTCCTAGGGGCAGGGGCATACGTGGACGACAGTACGGGCCGCAACAGGGAAACATGGAATGTGGGGTTGATCCTTAGAGTCCGGGGCAACTGGAGACGGTAGGCGACAGGGTTCACCCCGCGCACCACCCTGAAGGGGCCAATGTAGCAAGGAGCAAGCTTGCGGTTCTCAACCCGCAGCGGAAGGTCCTTGGCGGACAGCCAAACCCGCTGCCCAGGGCGGAAAACGTGGGCAGGCCTTCTATGGCGGTTGGCCTGAGTCTGGTTGGTTCTGGAGGTCTGGATGAGGGTCCTCCTGACCTTGCTCCAGGTCTTGCGACACTGTCTCACATATTGGTTGACTGAGGGCACCCCAGCGTCCTCCTCCTGGTCTGGGAACAGAGGTGGCTGGAACCCGAATTGGCACTGGAACGGCGACAGCTTGGTGGCCGATGACTGCAGGGTGTTGTGGGCGTACTCTGCCCATGGCAGCCAGGTACTCCACGATGTCGGGTTATCCATCACCAGGCCTCGCAGGGTGGTTTCCAGGTCCTGGTTGAGCCTCTCCATCTGGCCATTGGACTGGGGGTGGAACCCAGAGGAGAGGCTGGCAGCGGCCCCGAAGAGCTTGCAGAACCTGTGCCACACTCGGGAGGAGAACTGGGGCCCCCGGTCAGAGATGATGTCCTGTGGGAGACCAAAGACTCGGAAGACATGATTAAAAATAAGTTTGGCTGTTTCAAGAGCAGAAGGGAGTTTGCACAGTGGTATGAAGCGGCAGACCTTCGAGAATCTGTTGACAATGACCAATATGACAGTGTTACCTTGTGAGTCAGGAAGACCCGTGATGAAGTCGACTGCCACATGGGACCAGGGACGCCGGGGAATGGGCAGGGGATGCAGGAGGCCCTGGGGATGCTGTCGTGGGTTCTTGCTTCTGGTGCACACCTCACAGGACAGGACGAATGACCTAACTTCCTTCTCCATGCTTGGCCACCAGAAGCATCTTTTCAAGAAGTCCAGGGTCCTCCGAGCTCCCGGGTGGGCAGTGAGAGGGGACGAATGACCCCACTGGAGAACCTTGGCCCGGGCTTGACGAGGGACGTACAGGAGGCCCGGTGGCCCCGTCCCAGGACCGGGGTCCTGGTGTTGAGTTTGTCGGACGGCCTCCTCAACACCCCAGCGGACAGGGGCCACAATCCGGGACACCGGGATAATAGGCCCAACTTCACTCTCCCTGTTGTTGGGTGAGAATAGCCTGGAGAGTGCATCTGGTTTGGTGTTTTTAGAGCCAGGGCGGTACGATAGGGTGAAATTGAATCGACTGAAAAACAAGGCCCACCTAGCCTGTCGTGGGTTCAGTCTCTTGGCTTGCTGGAGGTACTCCAGGTTCTTGTGGTCCGTCCAAACCAGGAATGGATGTTGCGCTCCCTCCAGCCAGTGCCTCCACTCCTCAAGGGCCAGTTTAACCTCTAGCAGTTCTCGATCCCCCACATCATATCGGGACTCTGCAGGGCTCAGGCGGTGGGAGAAGTAAGCACAGGGGTGCAACTTTCCTTCCGAGTGTTGAGAGAGCACTGCGCCGACACTACTGTCCGAGGCGTCCACCTCCACGATGAACGGTTTGGAAGTGTCCGGGAGGACCAGAATGGGTGCCATGCAAAAGCAGTGCTTGAGGTCCTTGAACGCCTTTTCCGCCCGAGAAGACCAGACATAAGATCTACCAGTCTTTTTGGTGAGGTCCGATATGGGTGCTGCTATGGAACTGAAGTTCCTGACGAACTTGTGGTAGAAGTTAGCGAATCCTAAGAACCGCTGAACTTCTCTAACGGACTCGGGAGTAGGCCAGTCCCGGACGGCCAGGGTCTTGGCTGGGTCCATTTGG
This sequence comes from Neoarius graeffei, assembly GCF_027579695.1. Lineage (NCBI taxonomy): Eukaryota > Metazoa > Chordata > Actinopteri > Siluriformes > Ariidae > Neoarius > Neoarius graeffei. The sequence goes on along the minus strand of NC_083576.1, from coordinate 21,054,309 downwards.
AGTTGTCCCATCCATACTATAAAACCCAGGAAGGAGACCTCGGGGAAATGAAACTCGCATTTCTGGGCCTTAGCAAACAGATTATTCTGTAGTAGTCTCTGGAGGACTTGGCGGACATGGTGGCGGTGCTCCTGTAAGGTCTTGGAAAATACCAAGATGTCGTCGAGGTAGACAAAAACGTACTGGTTAATCATGTCCCTCAAGACGTCGTTGATTAGGGCCTGAAAAACAGCTGGTGCGTTGGTGAGTCCGAAGAGCATCACCTGGTACTCGTAGTGCCCTGATGGGGTGTTAAAGGCAGTCTTCCACTCGTCTCCCTGTCAGATACGGATGAGGTGGTATGGGTTCCGTAAGTCCAACTTGGTGAAGACAGTGGCGCCTTGGAGCAGGTTGAATGCTGTGGACATCAGCGGAAGGGGATAGCGGTTGCGCACAGTGATCTTGTTCAGGCCCCTGTAGTCAATACATGGTGGGAGCCCCCCATCCTTCTTGCTAACAAAGAAGAAGCTGGCACCAGCAGGTGAGGTGGAGGGTCGAATGAACCCAGAGACCAGGGCGTCCTTGATGTATTCCTCCATGGCCTTGCATTCTGGCTGAGAGAGGGAGAACAGTCTGCCCCGAGGAGGGGTAGTCCCAGGGAGCAAGTCGATGGCACAGTCGTAGGCACAGTGCAGAGGAAGAATGGTGCCCCTACTCTTGCTGAAGACTTCTTTAAGGTCCCAGTACTCTGTGGGAACTTGAGATAACTCAGTGAGATCAGGAGGCTCAGCAGGAGACACGGGAGAGCTAGAGAGCAAACAAGAGGCATGGCATGCAGGGCCCCATTCCACAACCTGGCTAGTTACCCAGTCTATGCGCAGGTTGTGGCGGGTAAGCCAAGGAAGGCCTAGAATGACTGGGAACTCTGGTGAATGAATCAGGTGCAGGGATATTTCTTCTTTGTGAGCTTGAGACTGGAGAAAGACTGGAGAAGTTACTTGGGTGACTCTTCTGCCACTTAAAGCTTGGCCATCCAGGGCAGACACAGACAGCGGGACTTCAAGAGGTGCAGTCGGGACATTGATAGTTCGGGCGAAGTGGATATCCATAAAGTTACCAGCCACCCCGGAGTCTAGCAAGGCCTGGCAAGAGTGGACGGACTCACTCCAGGAGATGGAGACCAGGATGTAGACTCCTTGGCCAGGAAGTCCAGGAGAGAGGGTAGGCCCAGTCACAACCCTCCCTCAGCTGGACAGGGCGGTCCTTTTCCCGAGAGCTCGGGACATGATGCTCGGAAGTGGCCAGGCTTGCCACAGTAGATGCAGCACTTGTCCCTCCTTCTGCGCTCCCTCTCAGATGTGGAGAGATGGGTACGGCCCACTTGCATGGGCTCCAGACAGTCACTGGAGGAGGTAGATGGGCACCAGGTCGAGGCAGTGAGGCCGGGGAAGCTCAGGACTCGGCGGCGCTCTCTAATCCTGTTGTCAAGACGAATAGCATGTGAGATCATAGTTTCGAGGTCACTTGGGCATCCGATAGAGGCCAGGCCGTCTTTGATGGGGTCAGACAAACCATGGTGGAAGGCTGAAACCAGGGCAGCCTCGTTCCATCCGCTGACTGCTGCGAGCGTCTGGAACAAGATGGCGTAGTCTGTGATGCTTCCTCCTTGCCGGATGGACATGAGCTTTCTGGCTGCGTCTTTACTGATGTCCGCCTGATCGAAGACACAAAGCATCTCTTCTGTAAACAGCTTGAAATCAGAGCACTCGGGTCCCTGTCTCTGCCAGATGGCCGTTGCCCAAGCTCGTGCCTTACCAGCTAACAAGGTTATCACAAAGGCAATCTTGCGGTGATCCGTAGTGTAGGTGGTAGGCTGGAGCTCAAAGGTGAGTTGGCACTGGGTAAGGAACTCCTGGCACTCACTGTGCTTGCCGTCATACCTCTGTGGTGCAGGAAGGCTGGATTCGCGAGGTGAAGGAGGCAGCATGGCGGGAGGCACTGGAGCTGGAGCAGATGGTGGAGCAGGAGCCGGATCAGAATGAGGAGATGCGGGCAGAGGAGTCAGCTTTGCCAGGGTTTTCCCAATTTGCTGAAGCAGTACCTCGTGGTGAGCAAGGGCCTCACATTGGCTTGCAAGTGTTCATCCATAAGTGTCCATGGTAGCTCCGAAGCGTGTTAAAGCAGCCATAATTCCCTGAAGGTTAGCCAGGTAGACCGTTGAAGACGCCTCTGCTGAGTCGGTCATGACGGAGTCTTTCTGTTAGGGTTTTGATGGGGATCGAACCCGGGTTGCTGGTGTAGTGATCCAGCAAACCCCCACTAGGCCACCAGGGGAATGACTCAAGTGCAGAGGAGTGAGGCGAAAGTAGAGTAGAAAAACAGTTTATTTACAATATATACAATATTTACAATCCAGGGCAAAAACAAAAGTATAATCCAAACACTGAGAAGATAACCGGGAAAAAAACAAAAGTTCAAAGAAACAAAAAGCCAAAAAACAGAAAAGAAGAGGCAAAAATACAAATGCTCAGAGGATCAAAAAATGGTAAACACAAAGTCCAAAAAAGTCCAAAAGAAAGCAAAGTACAAAAACCACAAAGACACAGGCGAGGAACACGGAACAGAGGTTACTGGAGCTAAACATAACAGCACAAAGACTCCGTGACTAGGGACCAAACTGAGGGAGTATTTATACACAAACTAAATAGGACACAGGTGACAATAATGAGGACTAGGCGGGGCACAAAACAAAGGCACATGGCTGTCAAAACAAAAAACACAAAACACAGAAACAGTGGCGGCCTCTAGAGGCCAAAACAAACATGACAAGGAAAAAACATAAACAGTCCCAGTCCTAACACTATTTTGAACCCGATCTCTGTCCTGCTGTCCTCTGTGCTCCACCCACGCATACTGAACTGCCACAGTGGTGCTGAAACCCGGGAAAAATAGGAGCACAGCAGCCCATCAGCCCCATGGAGTCCTCCCCGTTCACCGACCTGGTCCACGCCCTCGCCACGGCCCAGCAAAGCCAGCACCAGGCGCTAGTCACCCTCCGAAAGGAACAAGAACAGCGCTTCGAGGCCCTGGTGCTGGCCCAGCAAGAAGATCGAGAGGCGTTCCGGCACCTCCTCGCGTCGGCGTGGTCCATCAGTGCTCTCACCGCAGACACGTCCCCCCTCACCCTAACCAAGATGGGTCCGCAGGACGACCCCGAGGCATTTATCATGCTCTTCGAGCAAGTAGCAGAGGCCTCGGGGTGGCCGATGGAGGTGGGTGTGGTGTTTCGGATCCCTGACGTGCCAGGAGTCGCCCTCGATCGGGCTGGAGCGTATCGCATACCGGTGAGTATTCAAGGGGATACATATCAGGCATTGGTGGATTCTGGTTGTAATCAGACCTCAATTCACCAAAGCCTGGTGCAAAACGAGGCATTGGGGGGAGCACAGGGGGTGAAGGTGTTGTGTGTGCATGGGGACGTTCACAGCTACCCTTTGGTGTCGGTCCACATTTTTTTCCGAGGGGAAAAATTTATAGTGAAGGCGGCGGTTAATCCTCGCCTCACCTACTCTATAATTTAGGGGACTGATTGGCTGGGATTTAGGGATTTAATGACACACTTAGTAAAGAGTGGGTCCTGCCATTTAACAGCGGGAGGTCCCGGTGTCGCTTTGGCGGGAGCAGCTGTCACAGAGCCGTCTACGTCATCTCTGCATCAGAGTGATGAGCCGCCAGCCCCTCCTCTCTCTGTTGGGGAATCCCTCGCAGATTTCCCATTAAAGGAGTCGCGAGACGAGACTCTGAGGCATGTGTTTGACCAAGTGAGAGTAATCGATGGTCGAACGCTCCAGCCGAACGCCACCCCGTCCTTCCCCTACTTCGTGATTATGAAGGATAGGTTATACCGAGTGACACAGGACACTCAAACTAAAGAGCAAGTCACGCAACTTTTAATTCTGAAGAGCCGCCGGGAATTGGTATTCCAGGCGGCTCACTTTAATCCCGTGGCTGGACACTTAGGGCAGGATAAGACACTAGCCCGAATAATGGCCCGATTCTATTGGCCGGGGATTCGCGGCGATGTTCGTAGGTGGTGTACGGCGTGCCGCGAATGCCAGTTAGTAAATCCAGCGGCCATTCCAAAAGTGCCTTTGTGCCCTCTACCATTAATCAAGACCCCGTTCGAAAGAATTGGGATGGATCTCGTCGGGCCATTAGATCGGTCAGCACGAGGGTACTGCTTTATATTAGTTCTGGTGGACTATGCAACGCGATACCCGGAAGCAGTGCCCCTGCGCAATATCTCAGCACGCAGTATTGCGGAGGCGCTCTTCCACGTTATCTCCCGAGTCGGAATCCCGAAAGAGATTCTGACTGATCAAGGCACCACATTTATGTCACGGACACTGCGCGAACTGTATGGGTTATTGGGGATTAAGCCGATCCGCACCAGCGTGTATCACCCACAAACGGGCGGTTTAGTGGAACGGTTCAATCGCACCCTCAAGAATATCATTAAAAGATTCGTAAGTGAGGATGCACGTAATTGGGATAAGTTTCTCAAGCCCTTGTTGTTTTCAGTGCAAGAGGTCCCCCAAGCCTCCATGGGGTTCTCCCCTTTCTAATTATTATATGGGCGTAAGCCATGCGGCATCCTAGATGTACTGCGGGAAAATTGGGAGGAGGGACCTTCACAAAGTAAAAACGAGATTCAATATGTTATGGACCTGCGCGCAAAACTCCACACGCTCACCCACCTAACCCAGGAGAATTTGCGGCAGGCCCAAGAACGGCAAGCCCACCTGTACAACAAGGGTACACGCCTTAGGGAGTTCACACCGGGAGATAAGGTACTCGTACTGTTGCCCACATCGAGCTCAAAGGACCCTTTGAGGTCACACGGCGAGTCGGGGACGTCGCCTACGAGGTGAGGCGAACGGACAGGGGTGGGGCGCTACAGATTTAACACCTCAATCTGCTTAAACTCTGGAATGAGGAGGTCCCCGTGGCATTGGTGTCGGTGGTTCTGGAGAAGGCGGAGCTGGGGCCGGAGGTTCAAAAAGGGGCATTGGCATCACGTACCTCTCAGGTCCCCTGTGGAGAACACCTCTCCCCGACCCAACTCACGGAGGTCGACCGGTTGCAGACCGAGTTTTCGGATGTGTTCTCGCCCCTGCCCGGTCACACCGACCTCATAGAGCACCACATTGAGACGCCCCTAGGGGTGGTAGTGCGTAGCCGCCCTTACAGGCTACCCGAACACAAAACAAAAGTGGTTCGGGAAGAACTCGAGGCCATGCTCGAAATGGGCATCGTCGAGGAGTCCCACAGTGACTGGAGCAGCCAGGTCTTGGTACCCAAGGCCGACGGGTTGGTCCGGTTCTGTGTGGAATATAGAAAAGTCAACTCGGTGTCTAAATTCGACGCGTACCCAATGCCTCGTATTGATGAGTTGCTCGATCGACTCGGCACTGCTCGCTTTTATTCGACACTGGATTTGACAAAGGGATATTGGCAGATCCCCTTGACTCCACTATCCTGAGAAAAAACGGTCTTTTCCACACCGTTTGGTTTACACCAATTCGTCACACTTCCGTTTGGGCTGTTTGGGGCGCCCACTACGTTTCAGCGGCTGATGGACAGAGTCCTCCACCCCCACCCCACTTATGCGGCCGCTTATCTAGATGATATCATCGTCTATAGTAATGACTGGCCGAGGCACCTCGAACATCTGAGGGCCGTCCTTAGGTCGCTGAGGCGAGCGGGGCTCACTGCCAACCCAAAGAAGTGTGCGATTGGGCGGGTGGAAGTATGGTATCTGGGCTTCCACTTGGGCAACGGGCAGGTGCGTCCCCAAATTAATAAGACGGCGGCAATTGCGGCCTGCCCAAGGCCCAAGACCAAAAAGGGGGTGAGACAGTTCCTGGGGCTGGCTGGCTATTACCGTAGGTTTATACCTAATTATTCGGACGTCACCAGCCCGCTGACTGATCTCACTAAAAAGGGGGCACCAGATCCGGTCCAGTGGACGGAGCAATGCCAGCGGGCTTTCTCTGAGGTAAAGACTGCACTGTGTGGGGGGCCACTTTTACACTCCCCTGACTTTTCTCTCCCCTTTGTGTTGCAGACCGATGCGTCGGACAGAGGGCTGGGGGCGGTTTTGTCCCAGAAGGTGGAGGGGGAGGACCACCCCGTCCTGTACATCAGTAGGAAGCTGTCGGTGCATGAGGGGCGCTACAGCACCATAGAAAAAGAGTGTCTGGCGATCAAGTGGGCGGTCCTTGCCCTTCGTTACTACCTGCTGGGGTGCCCTTTCACCCTCTGTTCAGACCACGCGCCCCTCCAGTGGCTCCACCGCATGAAAGATGCCAACACGCGGATCACCCGTTGGTATCTGGCACTCCAACCCTTCAATTTTAAGGTGGTCCACAGGTCGGGGGCGCAGATGGTCGTGGCAGACTTCCTCTCCCGTCAAGGGGGGGGGGGGGGGAGTCAGCTGTAGGCCGGACGGCCGCCCGGCCTGAGTCGGGTGGTGGGGGTATGTGGCAGTGGGGACGTGGTCAAGCGCCGGTCTGTGACAGGAGGGCGGAGTCAGGGAAGGTAAGTGGCAGAATCACTACACCTGTTGGCAATTAACCTGTGTTTGTGTGTGTCTTCCCAGTGACCGCGCCCTATTTAGGTAGGGAGAGCGAGAGCAGAGGAGCTCATCCCCGAACTAGACGCCGGTTGTGTGTGTGTGTCTGTTTGGTGTTCAGATTGTTCACTGAAAAGTGTGGCAATAAAGCCTATTTTGAACCTGATCTCTGTCCTGCCGTCCTCTGTGCTCCACCCACGCATACTGAACTGCCACACCCTCGCACGAATGCGCGTTTTTTTTTTCATCGTTCGCATGCCGAAAAATTCGCTCGCAAATGCGAGTGAAATGTGCTCACTGTAGAGCCCTGAGTCATATGCATATTTATGCATACACACATACACTCTCTCACAAGTATGCACTCACATGCACATGCAACATCTATGGGCACACTCTCTCTTTCACACACACACTTTCTCTCTCTCTCTCTCTCTCTCTCTCTCTCTCTCTCTGTGACAAACACACACACACACACACACACACACACAATAATAGCGGATGTTAACATGTTATTAACCGTGCAAAAAACAGGGTTCATGTGGCAGTGGTTAATATTATTCAAATCACTTGAAATTGTACCCAATTTATTTTTTCCCCAAGTGGAACAAGAAAATGAAGTAGCACCTTTAAAAAGTTGAAGTTTGTTTTTGGGGACCACCCTAGTGTACCACAAGTCATACACACCGCTTAGTGGTCAGTGTTAGTAATTGTCAGTCATACACACCACCTAGTGGCCAGTGTTAGTAATTACCAGTCATACACACCACCTAGTGGCCAGTGTTAGTAACTACCAGTCAGACACACTGCCTAGTGGCCAGTGTTAGTAATTACCAGTCATACACACCGCCTAGGCGGCACGGTGGTGTAGTGGTTAGCGCTGTCGCCTCACAGCAAGGTCTGGGTTCGAGCCCCGTGGCCGGCGAGGGCCTTTCTGTAGGAAATACACACTGCAGGAATAGGAAAGCTAAGATGACTTAAGATTACAGCGTGAGATAAGGAGGAGACACATGTATAGTTTTGTACATATATAAATGTACATTTTCACACCACACACACACACACACACACACACACAGTCTTTGTCTGTCTATCTCTCTTCCATCAAGCAGTCATGGCATTTGCAACATGCACATCATCTTTGAACATTTGATGAATATATAACATGTGACTGTTTTGTTGGGTGGCGGGATGTCCTGGGTTGCGGAACCACACATGCAAGGGCCCGTCAAGGCCGCTAGTGGCTTTAATTTCCATTTAGAATTGCATTAAAGTTTCGCTGAGAGCTTGTATTGATGATAGGAGAGTCGAATCATTGCGTAAAGTTTTCTCAAGTACATCTAAAAAACTTTCAATGGGGTTAATGTCAGGATAGTGGCAGGGTTAATCTAGCCTAGTTAATGAAAACTAAGACTAAAACTAGCAGTGAAAAAAATAATTTTGTTAACTGAAATAAAAATAAAATCAACAATTTTCAAAAATAAAAAAGTACAATGAATAATGCAACATGATCTAAGACAAAAATATAATTACAGGTAAATTCAGCTTTGTTGTCAGGTTCAATCCTTGTGACTAGTTTTATGGAGTTTCGCATCTGCTCTAATGGGTGGATTATATCAGCACCCAAACTGGTGCTGGACTATGCTTCTGGAGTAGGCTTCCTAGAACTCACCGTGGCCTACAAACATGGCTGCCACAGACTACACAACCCAGCAACCACAGCGACTGTCACAATTACCTGATCATTCACACCTGAATAATCACTCAATCACACAGTATTTAAGGACTCAATCTATCACTCAATCACAGCCACACAGTTCATTGAAGCAAAGTCAAACAAAATCCAAATGTCAAACAAGACCACTTTGTGTCTTCGTGCAGGCATGTGGTATCCTCTATATGTTGTCATAATTGTCTATATTATTCTATATAGTATATGTATACTATTTTGATATTTCCATTCTATACTATCATAATGGCGGCACAGTGGTGTAGTGGTTAGCACTGTCACCTCACAGCAAGAAGGTTCTTGGTTCGACGAAGGTCTTTCTCTGTGGAGTTTGCGTGTTCTCCCTGTGTCTGCATGGGTTTCCAACCACAGTCCAAAGATATGCAGGTTAGGTTAATTGGTGGCTCTAAAATTGAGTGTGAATGGTTGTTTGTGTGTCAGCCCTGCGATGAGCTGGCAACTTGTCCAGGGTGTACCCTGCCTCTCGCCCATGGTCAGCTGGGATAGGCTCCAGCTTGCCTCCTGTGACCCTGCATGGGATAAGCGGTTACAGATAAAACAAACAATCATCATAACACTTTCTATTCTATCATAATGCATTCCATTCTACACTATTCTCTCAAAATCCCTTATTTTCTCTTGTACTGTAATATATCTTATTATCTTATCATAACTATCTCTCCTACTCTATATAGAATATGTATAGCATTTTGTTGTATTCTATTTTATACTACCATAATGCTTTCTATTCTATTCTAATCCCATCTATTCTATTCTATTCTATTCTATTCTATTCTATTCTATTCTATTCTATTCTATTCTATTCTATTCCACCATAATACATTCTATTCCATTTTGACATGTTCCCTTCTTTTCCCTTATAATGTATTCTATTATATTGTCATAACTGTTTATTCTATATAGAATATGTATAGTATTTTGTCATATTCTTTTCTATGTCTTCAGAATTATTTCTATTCTATTCTGTCATACCCCCCCCCCTTTGTCTTGTATAATGTATTGTATTACATTGTCCTAATTGTCTATTCTATTATTTTATCATGTTCTTTTCTGGTCTGTGACCATACATTCTATTCTCTATGTTCTCTCTTAATGTATCTTAATGTATACTATTTTGTCATATTCTATTCTATTTTCTCCTAAGTTATCCTATTCGATCCTATTCTATTCTCTATTTCTATCCATAATGCATTATACTGTCATTTGTAGTCCTGGGTATGACTTTAAACTGCAACCGATGGTGAGTCTCAGGTCCGGGAGGACTTGAGTATTGGGGAAAATGGAGTTACCCCTTAATCACCATTGCTTCCAGGTCTGCTCTGACCCGGAGTGGTAGCACCTGCTTGGGTTCCAGCTATGGGTTAAATAATACATCACCAATAAGGTGCTGGCAGCAGGGTGCTTTTTGGTGCAATGTGGCAGATGAACCCTGATCAGAGGCAAGACAGGGTCAATGGCACACCGCCAAATGGCATGCGGAAGGGCCAACGGATGGCATCACTCGGCAAGTCAGTTGTCACTGCGGGGCAACTTCCATATCCATCGGGTCTGTAGCACTTTTGTGCACCACTTGGCATCAGGTCTGGAGGTCCAGAGAGACAACACAATGGGGGTATGACATCATTTGTCTTACCTTACTATGCAAGGCACTTCATTAGGAGAGGAGAATAGGTAAGCCCTGTGGTGATGGAGTAAATATGATCATGTTGCTGGCTTGAGAGGAGGCCAACAAAAGAAGATCTGTGTGTACCCATCACATGAGATGAGCTTGAGAAAGCACTCAAGGATACTAGATGTGGCAAAGCACCCAGCCAAGATGGCATCCCAGCTGATGTATTGAAGCGAGGCAGCCCCACCCTAACAGCTACACTCTTAAAACTGTGCAATGTATGTTGGAAGAACATGTGTCTTCCCCAAGACTTCAAAGATGCACTAATTGTGACCATCTACAAAAAGAAAGGAGAAAGAAACAAATGTGGAAACCACCGTGGCATAATCTGCTTTCCACTGCAGGGGAGATTCTGGCCAAGATAGTTCTAAACCAAATTAAAAATATCTCAGAAGAAGTACTTCCAGAAAGTCAGTGTGGGGCTGGCAGATCTACTTCTGATATGATCTTTATCCTGAGACAACTCCAAGAAAAAGCCATCGAGCAACATCAACCTCTGTACATGGTCTTTGTAGATTTCTCAAAGGCCTTTGACACCATTGACCAAGAGATGTTTTGGAAGGTATTAGAAGTATATTGATGCCTGGAAAGACCGATACTGTCATGCTCCGCCCCGGACATCCATTCCGGAGATTACGGATCTTTCACACCAGCGCCGATCTGGATCTGGGACAGGAATTCCTTCTCCCCTGAACTCACTTCCTGGTTTTCACTGCTTCTTATTTAAAGGTCATTCTCAGACTCTGTTTTTGCCAGAACGACTCGTTTGCTTCTCTAGCCATTTCTATGCCTCTCTTGCTTCTCATGGTTTTTCTCTCTAGAGATTTTCTCTTGTCCATGGTTTTTGCTCTAGTGTTTTTCTGGTTCTTGTTTTTTTGCACTAAGGATTATTTATGGTTCATGGTTTTTGCACTAAGGGTTTTCTGGTTCGTGGTTTCTTGCACTAAGGGTCTTTTCTTGTTTATGTTTTTTTGCGCTAGCGTTTTTGTCTTTGCCTGTCTCATGTTTTTGTCAAGTTGTTTGTTCTCATTTTGCCTGGACTATTTTTGCTATTTGTTTTTTGTCTTGTTTGTTTATCTTTTGCCACACCCTTTCTTACCTGTATTAAATCATCTTATTTATTGGATTACTGTCTGTGTTCTGTTTTTGGATCCTAACTTCACCATACCTCCACCAACCCTAACAGTACGTTCTGGCCAACATGGATCCAGCAGAACTCGCCCATCTGAGAACGGCCATCCAGCAGCAAGGGACTCTCCTCAGGACCCACCAACAAGACCTACAACAAATTACCCAGAACCTTGCCACCCTGTCCAATGCACTCAACCTTCTCACCATGCAGATGCAGCGCTGTCAAGCCATGCCTACCCCTTCTCAGCCGTCTCCTACTTCAGCTCCTGCCACCACCTTTCTCCATGAACCAAGACTTCCAGCACCTCAGCCCTAGAATGGAGAACCAGGTACTTGCAGATCGTTTTTGTCTCAATCTTCGTTGATTCTAGAACTGCAACCTCTGGCCTTCCCCACAGAATGCTCCCGGGTAGCATATACAATAACACTCCTCACTGGCAAGGCCAGAGAGTGGGGAACTGCAGTCTGGGATGCCAATGCACCCTTCTGTTCCAGTTTCAAGGATTTCTCCGAGGAGATGAGGCGAACTTTCGACTGCTCTCTGTCTGGCTGGGAGGTGGCCAGAGAGCTCATGGAGCTGCGGCAGGGGTCCCGGTCTACCTCGGATTACACTATTGAGTTCCGGATGTTGGTGGCTTCATGCGGTTGGAACGAGAATGCCCAGATCGATGCGTTCCTGCACGGCTTGTCCAACGCCATCAAGTACAAGTTGGTATCGTGGGAACTGCCATCAGACCTCTCCAGCTTCATGGACCTCACCAACCGCATCGACGCTTGGATCCAGCAATGAAGGAGAGAGAAGAACCGCTCCAGATTCACCTCCTCTCCACCTCCTGCCGTGTCCGTCAGACCTATGCAGGTAGACTGGGTTCGGGTGTCAGCAGAGGAACGACATCACTGGCGGAGCATGGGGGCCTGCTTCTACTGTGGTCAGCTGGGACACATCTGCCGAGCCTGCCCGCTAAAAGGACGAGCCCACCAGTGAATCAAGGGGCCCTGGTGGGCAACGCTCGGAACCAGTCCCCCGCTAATCATCCGTTACTTCCTGTCATCATTATCCGTGACAACCAGCATCACTACCTCCAGGCCCTCGTCGACTCAGGGGCGGACAGGAACCTGATTTGCTCTGCCACTGCCAAGTGTCTGGGAATCCCACTACTTGCTCTTGATGTCCCTCTCACTGTACTGACACTCAATGGCACTGGCTTGACCAACATCACCCACCTTACCGCCCCGCTCACCCTAAGGATTTCTGGTAACCAATCAGAAACCATCCAGCTTCACGTCATGAACAACCCCAATGTTAGGATTACCATGGTTAATGCAGCACAACCCCCACCTTAACTGGGCTGCCAACACCGTCCTAGGCTGGAGCCAGTCCTGCCTAGCTTCCTGTCTGAACTCCGCGCTGCCTCCCGCCAAACCACCGCAGCCTTCAGCCAGCGAGTTCCCCGACCTCTCTCACATGCCTTTGGAATATCTGGATCTCAAACTTGTTTTCAGCAAGACCCGAGCAGTGTCCCTTCCTCCTCACAGACCCTATGACTGTGGTATTGACCTCCTACCCGGGACAGTGCCACCCAAAGGATGACTCTACTCTCTCTCTCCCGTCGAAAGGCAAGCCATGGAGAAGTACATCTCCGAATCTTTGGCAGCTGGGATTATCCATCCTTCCTCTTCCCCAGCAGAGGCGGGATTCTTCTTCGTGGAAAAGAAGGACAAGTCACTCCGCCCCTGCATTGACTATCGGGGTCTCAACGCCATCACAGTCAAGAACTGCTACCCACTACCGCTCATGACTACGGCCTTTTAACTACTCCAGGGAGCCAAGGTATTCACCAAGCTAGATCTACGCAATGCATACCATCTCATCAGGATCAGGGAGGGGGATGAGTGGAAGATGGTCTTTAACACCACCACTGGTCACTACGAGTACCTCGTGGTCCCGTTCGGCCTGACCAATGTGCCCTCAGTCTTCCAGGCACTCGTTAATGATGTCTTAAGGGACTTCCTAAACATCTTCGTTTTCATGTTGACATCCTGATCTTATATTTGCCTTCCGGGTTTTTATATGCTGTTCCATCCCATGCATAACCCATCCCCTCACGTATGATAAATAAAGTCAGAAGAAAAACAAAATATATTGTTTAGTTGTTTTATTGTCAAAACATATAACTTAACTACTATTTATTCATCTATTTTACAATTTCTTGCCTCTTCCCCTACCTCTACCTTTTCGTTTCTTCACCTGACATTGTATACATTTCAAGTTCTTATCTTTTTTGATCTGTGCTTCTGTTTTATGACAATCAGTGTGAAACCACATTTTACATTCATGGCACATAAAATACAAATCTGAATCTTCTGGTAACTTACAACTACAGTAAAGCCTTTCTACATGAATGGTTCTATATCTATCCATTTTCTCAATAATTTTATTTGGGAACATGGTAAAGAGTTTGTTTTGCATACAAGTTTGTCAGTGCTTTCCCATGACCCTAACATCATACTCGAGAGTACATGGATCAGTGCCATGTAAAATACTGACACAGTTTGCTATGGCAAATACACCACAGGAATTAGTATCAGGTTGGGATTGAACATCTACAAATTTCAAAACTAGTGACATTGATAACACTGGTCTTGCAAACTGAGCCACACTTCTTAAACATATTAACCTGAGATAGTTGCCTCCTCCACTCTCTAACACATCAACATCTCCATCATGACAGTTAAAAGTGGAGACAACTATCTAGTGAGAACCCATCCCAACAGGATGGCACTTGTTCCGCTACATGGGATTTCTTTGTGACGTCACACTGAGGTATATTCCATAATTGGAGTTCTGGGCTTTTAGGGTTCGGGGCTTTTAGATCAATTTCGATTGAAAATATTGTGAATATAATGTTAATACAATGTGACGGGATATAATAATACTGGATAATCAAAGAATACATGACAGTGGTACATGCGAGTACAAGATGTTAAGTATGAAATCTCTGAATGTTTAGAAAACATAACGTTATTGTAATGTACTGTCCCGTTCCGGTTCATACTTTCCATACCAGGTTATGGGAGACACTACAATAAACTTGATTCTGATTCTGAAATTGAAGATATTTTGTCAAACTATCTACTATCTATCTGTTAAACTATCAGGCAAAGCTTTCTGCACAGTGAGTATATATTATTTTAAATAACTTATTTACAAGATCTAGGCCTAATACTTAAATTTCTCTTTATATTGCTGATTTGTAAAAAGATCCATATTTTGGAAATATCCCAGTGTTTTAGTGTATCTAAAATCTAGTGCTACATCTGTCAAATAGACTATAGTGTAAGTCTATAATAGCCTAATATCTGTAATGATCTAAGACTAATGTGTGATTTATCATATGTCAAGGTCAAAATAACCACTACTTGGTGCTCTGAGACATGAAACGTGCTGTTATAAACTGTCAGCAGATACACAATCCACTTGCAAGTTTTGATGCTAATATAAATGTCATAAAATAAGATGAAATGTTTGGAAATTGCATATTTCAATGCCATTTAGAAAGTACTTATTATAGCCCTGCAATGACCAGGCGACTTGTCCAGGGTGTACCCCGCTTCTCACCCATAGTCACCTGGGATAGGCTCCAACTTGCCCACAAACCTGCGCAGGATAATTGGTTACGGATAATGGATGGATGGATATACTTATTATATATCAATAAGGATTACATACTTATTATTGTACTTATATATCAAGTATAACTTGAAGTAAATAAAAATAAAATCCCAGATTTCTCAGACTTTTGGACTCCACTGTATTTAAAAAAAATTAGAAATAAACTTTAATTCAAATCCTAATGTTATGGTTCCTATAGTAACTTATTCACAGGAACTTGTATGGCTCATTCTCTACATCAGTATTTATTTTGTGTGTTTCCTACACACAAAGTACAGTAGTAGATGTACTACTTTCTAAACTATGTGGTTTTAATAGGAGTGTGTCCCCATTCATCATGTGATTTTTTTTTTACTAATATGCAAAATTACCAATATAGAACTTCCATGTGCTGTCAGAAGCTTGTGACTTCCCATGAAATAATTTCTAAAACATCCCCTTTTTTTAATTTTCCAACTCAGCATCTGGTCCAAAGCTTATCACTGTGTGCATATTTGTGAATTGTTGAACTTGCCATGTGCTTAGCAGACCTTAGTGCTCATCCACCAGTGTAACATGGTGAACCTATTTGAGTGTTTGTGTTTGAAGGTCATTGGGACTGTGACTGTACAACAGCATATCAGTCATGTGGATATTCTAGCAGTTTTTCAGAAATGGAGAAAATTTGTTACTATTCCCTTTATTTAAAAAAAAAATTATGATTCATACAAATGCTTAGTTTACAATGACAGTGCTGTAGAGGGCGCTGAAATCTTTTTTAATCCAGTGAAATTTTGACAAATAATTTTTTTTACATACACACAATAGTAAAATGAGTAAACAGTGATGTTTGTTTTCCCATAAAGCTCAGATGTACAGTGCCTTGCAAAAGTATTCATCCCCCTTGGTGTTTGTCCTCTTTTGTCGCATTACAAGCTGGAATTAAAATGGATTTTGAGGGGGGTTAGCACCATTTGATTTACACAACATGCCTACCACTTTAAAGGTGCACATTGTTTTTTTTTATTGTGACACAAACAATAATGAAGATGAAAAAACAGAAATCTGGAGTGTGCATAAGTATTCACCCCCTTTCGTATGAAACCCCTAAATAAGAGCTGGTCCAACCAATTCACTTCCTAAGTCACATAATTATTTGATTAAGATCCACCTGTGTGCAATCAAAGTGTCACATGATCTGTCACATGATGTCTGTATAAATCAACCTGTTCTGGAAGGAAGGACCCTGACTCTGCAACACTACTTCGCAAGCAACATGAGAACCAAGGAGCACTCCAAACAGGTCAGAGACAAAATTGAGGAGACGTATAGATCAGGGTTGGGTTATAAAAAATATCCCAAACTTTGAATATCTCAGGGAGCACCATTAAATCCATTACAGCAGAATGGAAAGAATATGGCACCAAACCTGACAAGAGAAGGCCGCCCACCAAAACTCAGATGGAGCAAGGAGGGCATTAATCAGAGATGCAACAAAGATACCAAAGATAACACTGAAGGAACTGCAAAGATCCACAGCAGAGATGGGAGTATCTGTCCATAGGACCACTTTAAGCTGTATACCTCACAGAATGGGGCTTTATGGAAGAGTGGCCAGAACAAAGCCATTGCTGGAGAAAACACATTTGGAGTTTGCCCAACAGCATGTGGCAGACTCCCCAAACAATGGAAGAAGATTCTCTGGTCAAATGAGACAAAAATTGAACTTTTTGGCCATCATGGGAAATGCCATGTGTGGCGCAAACTAGAGCCCTGCACTCCTGCGGGATCCGACTCAAAGCAGTGCGGCACGGGACAAATTTTGAAAGCTCATTGCGGGCGCAGGCGGGAGGGGGAGTGCACAATGCAGGAGCAGGCGGGAGAGGTAATAAGCTGTAGTCCCGCTAACTAAAAACGTGTTTAAAATAAAATTTATAAATTATTAATTTATGTCTATCATATATAATTTGTGCTGGATATTTTATTTGGCATTAATAAAAACATTTTAAGATGCCTAAATTTGCAGATGTGGTTGTGGCAGCGGGGGCATGGCCAAGCAGCAGTCTGTGAATGGAGGGCGGGGTCGGGGAAGGTAAGTGGCTAGGTCATTACACCTGATGTCAATTTGTGTGTGTGTGTGTGTGTGTGTGTGTGTGTGTGTGTGTGTGTGTATGTGTGTGTGTGTTTGTTTGTTGCAGGGATGGAGTATAAAGGGAGGGGGAGAGGAGAGAAGAGGGATTCACTCCCCAACCACAACACGTGTGTGAGTGAATGAAAGAAAGCTGAAAAGCTCAATAAAATGAGTGGTGTGCATCCCGGGTTTCAGCACCACTGTAGTAATCCCCGATGTGGGTGGAGCACAGAAGCATGGCAGGCGAGAGTTCGTGTTCACACCCACTCACTTTATTGAGCTTTTCAGCTTTCTTTCACTCATTCACTCACTTACTCACACACACACGTGTTGTGGTCAGGGAGCGAATCCCTCTTCGCTCCTCTCCCCCTCCCTTTATACTCCATCCCTGCAACAAACAAACACACACACACACAAATTGACATCAGGTGTAATGACCTAGCCACTTACCTTCCCCGACCCCGCCCTCCATTCACAGACTGCTGCTTGGCCACGCCCCCGCTGCCACAGTGGTCTAATCTCGCGTATGTTTCCGATTCCTTTCCGCTCTTCCGTGTTTGAGATCTCCGATCATGGCAGAAGAGCAGAGCTCCTCTAGTGAAGCTCACAATGGGTATCTCTGTAAAGCCTCAGCTGCGCATGCCGCCTGGCAATGCGCACCCTCGCTACGTGCGCTAGGTGAAGGATCGGTCAGTGGAGAGCTCAGCTAAGCTCAGCATGTTTAATTCCCCAGCCAATGACAAGAACTTTCGTGAGAAATAACGTGAACGTCTGCATCATGCGGGATTTGCGGGCGGGAGCGGGATAAAATATGGCAGGCGCGGGCGGGAGCGGGACTGAAAATCATAATTCTTTCCGGGAGTGGGCGGGAGCGGGACTGCACAATGCGGGAGCGGGTGGGAGCGGGACTGAAAATTCTGTCCCGTGCAGACCTCTAGCACAAACCCAACACCCTGAGAACACCATCCCTACAGTGAAGCATGGTGGTGGCAGCATCATGCTGTGGGGATGTTTTTCATCTGCAGGGACAGGAAAGCTGGTCAGGACTGAAGGAAAGATGGATGGCACTAAATGCAAGGTAATTCTGGAGGAAAACCTGTTTGAGTCAGCCAGAGGTTTGAGACTGGGATGAAGGATAAGATAAGATAAGATAAGATAAGATAAGATAAGATAAGATAAGATAGCCTTTTATTATCCCACAAGGGGAAATTTACATTGTTACAGCAGCAAAATATATAAAAAGAAAAAGATAAGGCAGTGAAGGAGTAGTGCAAAAGTACTCAGTATACAAAAAAGGATATATATAAAAGAAATAAACTACAAATTTAGAGATAAAAATTAACAAATTTGCATAAATTAACAGGTTTGCAGATATATAGTTAACATAAGTGTATTACAAAGGTGGTATTGCACGTGTAAGTATTGCACAGGCATTATTACCAGTATTACCCAGATAGTATTGCACAAGTAAGTCGTTATATTGCACAAGAGCCATTTTAACCATGTGTAGCTAGCAGTTTGCTGTGAAGTACTGATGCTGATAGTCAGTGTACACAGTATACAGTGGTGCTTGAAAGTTTGTGAACCCTTTCGAATTTTCTATATTTCTGCATAAATATGACCTAAAACATCATCAGATTTTCACACAAGTCCTAAAAGTAGATAAAGAGAACCCAGTTAAACAAATGAGACAAAAATATTATACTTGGTCATTTATTTCTTGAGGAAAATGATCCAATATTACATATCTGTGAGTGGCAAAAGTATGTGAACCTTTGCTTTCAGTATCTGGTGTGACCCCCTTGTGCAGCAATAACTGCAACTAAACGTTTCCGGTAACTGTTGATCAGTCCTGTACACTGGCTTGGAGGAATTTTAGCCCATTCCTCTGTACAGAACAGCTTCAATTCTGGGATGTTGGTGGGTTTTCTTACATGAACTGCTCGCTTCAGGTCCTTCCACAACATTTCGATTGGATTAAGGTCAGGACTTTGACTTGGTCATTCCAAAACATTAACTTTATTCTTCTTTAATCATTCTTTGGTAGAACGACTTGTGTGCTTAGGGTCGTTGTCTTGCTGCATGACCCACCTTCTCTTGAGATTCAGTTCATGGACAGATGTCCTGACATTTTCCTTTAGAATTCACTGGTATAATTCAGAATTCATTGTTCTATCAATGATGGCAAACCGTCCTGGCCCAGATGCAGCAAAACAGGCCCAAACCATGATACTACCACCACCATGTTTCACAGATGGGATAAGGTTCTTGTGCTGGAATGCAGTGTTTTCCTTTCTCCAAACATAATGCTTCTCATTTAAACCAAAAAGTTCTATTTTGGTCTCATCCATCCACAAAACATTTTTCCAATAGCCTTCTGGCTTGTCCACATGATCTTTAGCAAACTGCAGACGAGCAGCAATGTTCTTTTTGGAGAGCAGTGGTTTTCTCCTTGCAGCCCTGCCATGCACACCATTGTTGTTCAGTGTTGTCCTGATGGTGGACTCATGAACATTAACATTAGCCAATGGGAGAGAGGCCTTCAGTTGCTTAGAAGTTACCCTGGGGTCCTTTGTGACCTCGCCGACTATTACATGCCTTGCTCTTGGTGTGATCTTTATTGGTCGACCACTCCTGGGGAGGGTAACAATGGTCTTGAATTTCCTCCATTTGTACACAATCTGTCTGACTGTGGACTGGTGGAGTCCAAACTCTTTAGAGATGGTTTTGTAACCTTTTCCAGCCTGATGAGCATCAACAACGCTTTTTCTGAGGTCCTCAGAAATCTCCTTTGTTCATGTCATGATACACTTCCACAAACACATGTTGTGAAGATCAGACTTTGATAGATCCCTGTTCTTTAAATAAAACAGGGTGCCCACTCACACCTGATTGCCATCCCATTGATTGAAAACACCTGACTCTAATTTCACCTTCAAATTAACTGCTAATCCTAGAGGTTCACATACTTTTGCCACTCACAGATATGTAATATTGGATCATTTTCCTCAAGAAATAAATGACCAAGTATAATATTTTTGTCTCATTTGTTTAACTGGGTTCTCTTTATCTACTTTTAGGACTTGTGTGAAAATCTGATGTTGTTTTAGGCCATATTTGTGTAGAAATATAGAAAATTCTAAAGGGTTCACAAACTTTCAAGCACCACTGTACGTTCAGAGGGGTTTCTATGGATGTAGAAGTGATCTGGACAGTATTGTTCATTATTGTGAGGAGTGTCTGGTGCTGTGCTTGGTGAGGTGCCAGTTGTACAGTCTCACAGCAGTAGGGAGGAAGGAGCTGCTGTATCTCCTTAACACACTACAGATGGAGGAGCCGGTCACTGAAGGAGCTGCCCAGTGCTGCTACTGTCTCCTGCAGTGGATGGGAGGTGTTCGCCATTAAGGATGACAACTTGGCCAACATCCTCCTCTCCCCCACTACATCCACTGAGTCCGGTGCACAGCCCAGGACAGATCCTGCCTTCCTAATCAGTTTGTTCACTTTTTTCCTCTCTGCTGTTGTGATACTGCTTCCCCAACAGACAACTCCATAGAATATGGCTGATGTCACCACAGAGGCATAAAAAGAGTCCAGAAGTAGACCTTGTACTCCAAAGGCCCTGAGCCTCCTCAGCTGGTGGAGTCTGCTCTGGCCTTTCTTGTACAGGGCATCTGTGTGATCAGTCCAGTTTATTGTTCAGATGAACACCCAGGTACTTGTAGCTCCTAACGATCTCAATGTCCTTTCCAGCAGGACAATGACCCTAAACATACTGCTAAAGCTGCACTGGAGTGGTTTAAAGGGAAACATTTCAATGTCTTGGAATGGCCTAACCAAAGCCCAGACCTCAATCCAACTGAGAATCTGTGGCATAACTTGAAGATTGCTGTACACTAGGGCATAATTTTGGGTAGGGACGCTAGGGACGTGTCCCTACCAATATCCAGCCACTACTGTGTAATCACGATCAATAAAACCGATGTCCTAACCTGAGCAATGAGTATATGGCACACAAAGGGTTAAATGTATGACACTGCTAATAATCCCCCCTCTAACGTAGATATCATTCTCTGATTAGCTACTTGTTTCTCGCTAACTTACATGGCTGGCTATCCCAGCTGTCACTCCATCTGCTGTAAAAGCAGCACACTTCCCACAGCAGCCGTGACTACCCACCCATCAACCCCCCGTATCTCACACACACCTGACCTACCCCACGCACCCCCCACTCTCCGTCAGCCTACAAATTGAGCTGGACTTGCCCTACGACTCGCATGCTGACTTGAGTGTCATGGATGATGGCCCCCCTCCCAAGAAACGAGACATTCGTTCATTCTTCTTCAAAGTCAAGAATGTAAGTGCAGGGTTTCCGTCGAGCTTTAAAAACTCAACAAAATCCTTTTGATGTATGGAAACCCTTCATAAAAGTATTGCTGCGGCTCCTTAGGCAGGTTTAGCAATGTGACAGGATGCATCAGAGCTAGGCTACTGCATAGCTGCAGAGAAAAGGAATACTGACCTGACAGAAATCTGCCAGCAGTTTGTCTCTGTTACAGACAGGCGTAGGCATGTGTTTGGTTCTTTCAAATAGGAGCAACCAGTGTAAACTAATTTGCTTGTGTTTATGTTTGAGTATCAGTAACCAACACATTTACATTTCATTTATGTGTACTTACATGTTGTAGTTATGTGTTTCAATGTTCTTGATGTATGTTAATTGACAGTATGTTTTGCAGCCCTTAACATCCTGCATGAGTAAAGCTGAGAACTCTGAAGTTGCCTCCTTGACTTTCATTACATTTAGCTGATGCTTTTATCGAAAGCGACTTACTGTTACTATTTTGGTACAGGGTATTGGTTACAGTCCCTGGAGCAATGTTAGGTGCCTTGGTCTAGGGCACTTCAGCCATGGATGGAGATGTAGGGAGAGGTAAGGGTGGGATTTGAACCTGCAACCCAAAGACCAACTCCCTAACCGTTAGGCCACGGCTGCCCTCGTTAACCTATAAGATCTGCATGACATGAAATTATGATTGCTAATGGAAAAAAAACACCTTTCGGAAGCTCTGCCTTGGATCACTTTTGTGTCCCCACCAATGTCAAAATCAAAGTTACTCCCTTGGCTGTACACCAGTGCAACCCATCTAACTTGAAGGAGTTGGAGCAGTTTTGCCTTGAGGAATGGGCAAAAATCCCAGTGGCTAGATGGGCCAAGCTAATATAGATATACCCCAAGAGACTTGCAGCTGTAATTGTAGCAAAATGTGACTCTACAAAGTATTGACTTTGAGGGGAGTGAATATCTATGCACACTCCAGATTTCTGTTTTTTCATTTTAATTATTGTTTGTGTCACAATGCAAAAACAATGTGCACCTCTAAAGTGGTAGGCATGTTGTGTAAATCAAATGGTGCTAACCCTCCAAAAATCCATTTTAATACCACCTTGTAATGCGACAAAACAGGACAAACACTAAGGGGGATGAATACTTTTGCAAGGCACTGTATCATAGATAAGTAAACTGCTGGAAGAGACGCAGATGCTTAATTTCTTATGTGCTCTTGATATTTTTATTCCAAAAATATTTTCTTTCATTAAGATTATAGATTAGCTGTTACTGCCTTTT
The DNA here is from genome assembly GCF_027579695.1 of Neoarius graeffei. NCBI lineage: Eukaryota > Metazoa > Chordata > Actinopteri > Siluriformes > Ariidae > Neoarius > Neoarius graeffei. The sequence goes on along the minus strand of NC_083576.1, from coordinate 21,031,737 downwards.
TTAGAAAGTTCAATATGAAAATGCAGTTGAAACATGAGACAAACACCTGTTGTAGAGAAAGTTGAGCTGTCCTTTAATGTGATTCCCTGCTTTGTTAATGTGCTCAGAAACAGAAAGCCTACACACAAGGGACTTGTGCGCACACTTGGGACCCAGTCATTATGGGAAATACCTGATACTGATTTGAGCGCAATCAGCACATGCACATATAAGGACACAGAGGCTTTGTAAAGTATTATCATTATCACTGTCACGTTTGTTTCTAACCATGTTTATGACTCTGCTTTCAGTTTTGTTTGTTTTTGTAAATATCATGCCTGCTAATAAACACTCTTCCTGCACTTAGACCCATCTACTGCCATATACAGTGGGGCAAAAAAGTATTTAGTCAGCCATCAATTGTGCAAGTTCTCCCACTTAAAAAGATGAGAGAGGCCTGTAATTTTCATCATAGGTACACTTCAACTATGAGAGACAGAATGGGGGGAAAGAATCCAGGAAATTACATTGTAGGATTTTTAATGAATTAATTGGTAAATTCCTCAGTAAGATAAGTATTTGGTCACCTACAAACAAGCAAGATTTCTGGCTCTCACACACCTGTAACTTCTTCTTTAAGAGGCTCCTCTGTCCTCCACTCGTTACCTGTATTAATGGCACCTGTTTGAACTCGTTATCAGTATAAAAGACACCTGTCCACAACCTCAAACAGTCACACTCCAAACTCCACTATGGCCAAGACCAAAGAGCTGTCAAAGGACACCAGAAACAAAATTGTAGACCTGCACCAGGCTGGGAAGACTGAATCTGCAATAGGTAAGCAGCTTGGTGTGAAGAAATCAACTGTGGGAGCAATTATTAGAAAATGGAAGACATATAAGACCACTGATAATCTCCCTCGATCTGGGGCTCCACGCAAGATCTCACCCCGTGGGGTCAAAATGATCACAAGAACGGTGAGCAAAAATCCCAGAACCACATGGGGGGACCTAGTGAATGACCTGCAGAGAGCTGGGACCAAAGTAACAAAGGCTACCATCAGTAACACACTACGCCGCCAGGGACTCAAATCCTGCAGTGCCAGACGTGTCCCCCTGCTTAAGCCAGTACATGTCCAGGCCCGTCTGAAGTTTGCTAGAGAGCATTTGGATGATCCAGAAGAGGATTGGGAGAATGTCATATGGTCAGATGAAACCAAAATAGAACTTTTTGGTAAAAACTCAACTTGTCGTGTTTGGAGGAGAAAGAATGCTGAGTTGCATCCAAAGAACACCATACCTACTGTGAAGCATGGGGGTGGAAACATCATGCTTTGGGGCTGTTTTTCTGCAAAGGGACCAGGACGACTGATCCGTGTAAAGGAAAGAATGAATGGGGCCATGTATTGTGATATTTTGAGTGAAAACCTCCTTCCATCAGCAAGGGCATTGAAGATGAAACGTGGCTGGGTCTTTCAGCATGACAATTATCCCAAACACACTGCCCGGGCAATGAAGGAGTGGCTTCATAAGAAGCATTGCAAGGTCCTGGAGTGGCCTAGCCAGTCTCCAGATCTCAACCCCATAGAAAATCTTTGGAGGGAGTTGAAAGTCCGTGTTGCCCAGTGACAGCCCCAAAACATCACTGCTCTAGAGGAGATCTGCATGGAGGAATGGGCCAAAATACCAGCAACAGTGTGTGAAAACCTTGTGAAGACTTACAGAAAACGTTTGACCTCTGTCATTGCCAACAAAGGGTATATAACAAAGTATTGAGATGAACTTTTGTTATTGACCAAATACTTATTTTCCACCATAATTTGCAAATAAATTCTTTAAAAATCAGACAATGTGATTTTCTGGATTTTTTTTTTCTCATTTTGTCTCTCATAGTTGAGGTATACCTATGCTGAAAATTACAGGCCTCTCTCATCTTTTTAAGTGGGAGAACTTGCACAATTGGTGACTGACTAAATACTTTTTTGCCCCACTGTACCTGACAGAAGACTTCACAAAGTCTCTGAAAACAGCGTGCTGATTGTGCTCAGTATCAGGTGTTTCCCATAATGACTGGGTCCCAAGCGCACACTCAATGCACTCCAAAGGATCCCTGAATGTAAATGCACTTTAAGTCCCAGTGAAGTTTAGGTTGTGCAAACCTGCTGTTGATGCTCATGTTCACTTCACTGTATAAAAATGAGCATCGCGCTGCAGTTGTGAAATAATTTTTTTTATTCTTACCTTTTGTGGAAATGAAGTGAGCACCATAGGGTTTTTTGACCTCTCCGTTCAACACTGAGTCCCACTGAATTCCCCCCCCCCCATTTTCCCTTCTATGTTAAGAAATTTCTCTAGTGTTTTTTTCCCGATAATGGATTACTTTTGGTAAATTAAAAAAATCTGATGTCTTTGTTTCATTCAAAATGATTTGCATATCCAAAAACGCAGCAAAACCTTCCCATACTGATCAATAACAATTAACCCGGCTGAATGAAGCACTGAAGCGTGCCCCCTGTCGTGCCACCCTAGTTACCATTGCTATGGGGTCGCATGATGGCGCAAAGCCTCTATTGACCTGTGAAGACATAGGGAAGTGTTGTAGTTGTAATTGTAGATTAGACAGGAATCTCATTTGCCTGTCCCTGGCTAAATTATTTTAAGACAGCTAGAATGTGTGTGACATGTTTGTTCAACCTCTGTTCTCACACTGAATGGTTCTGTGTGTGTGTGTGTGTGTGTGTTTAAACATGGGGTGCTCCATTTAATGGTCTGAGCCAACATACACATACCACATGGGTTAGAAAAATGTTTGGCACTTTCCTTTCCACATATGCAGACTGAAATAATCAAGTCCCTTGTAAAACGATGGTGTTTTTCCAGATCCAATGTGAAAAAAATTGCAAATAATAAGAAAGAGGAGGATCTGGAGAAAAGGAAGAAAACAGGAAGTGACAGAAGTCTGTATAAAGGAAGAAGTAAAGTCAAGATCACAGTATCAGAGAGAATCGACAGGCTATACACTCACCAGTGCAGACAGTAAGATACGTAAGGTACAGATGTTTACTTTTGATTTATTTTTTTTTTAATGCTGCTCTTTTTTTGTTTTACTTTTGTGATTGTTATTTCTTTTTACAGGAGTACACAGTAAAAGAGGAAGGGCAAGAGAAGCTTGTGTGATTGAATGTGTGTCAGGATGGCAGGCACTGGACTAAGAGTGCGTTACTGGCTCACACTGATCTCAGGCTTGTTGGAGTGTTTGTGCTTCGCTGGCATCCTGTTTGGATGGGCCTCGCTGGTCTTCGTGCTCAAGAGTGATGGCTACTTCAGCTACCAGTGTGTGAACATCACAGTCAATGGGACCATTACCAAAGGTACAATACACACATACTCTTACTACTGCTATGTACTGTAGATACTTGGATGTGCAGCATGAACTATCATGGTATATATGATGTGTTTGTGTGTGTGTGTCTTAGATTGCAGTGAGCAAGATGAGCAGTTCTCCATTATCTTCACTATTGCCTCCTTTATGAACAACTTCTTTACTCTGCCCAATGGTTTTGTGTTTGACCATTTTGGCACCATGGTGACCAGACTTCTAGGAATGTGAGTCCAGCATGATTTTTTGGGGGATAAACATAATCAGGCATTTTTGTGAAATTTCATTAAGTACAACCTCCTGAAACTACAGTGCTCAGTGTACAGTAAATGAGTACACCCCCTTTGAAAAGTAACATTTTAAACAATATCTCAATGAACACAATTTCCAAAATGTTGACAAGACAAAGTTTAATATAACATCTGTTTAACTTATAATGTGAAAGTAAGGTTAATAATATAACTTAGATTACACATCAGGGACGATTCTAGGATCTGATCTTTAGGGGTGCTCAGGCCCCAGTGTTGGCAGTGGCTCCTGGCTTGAATAACAGGCTTTCCATTTTTAGTCCAGATTTAAGATTTTTAGAATTGACACATTTTTAAACAAAAGCTTGCCCAACAAGCTACATCTACCCATCCACAAGCACTGTCATGCAGATTTAAATGTTTTCACTAGATAAGACCTAGAACGTTTGGTAAAACTTGTATGATAGTAATGGTTAGGCTAATGGTAATGGGTATATGATAGTAATGGTTAAGAATGTATCATCATTCTCCAAAAGTGAATTAATAGGCTTATTATACAGTAAACTGACAAGGCTAGTCATGTCAAAGTAAGTAAGAGTAATAGGCCTACTGCATGAGAAAACATTGTGTCAGTTTCTGGGTGTTAATGCTCTGGTGAAATGTGGTGGTGGTAAAGTGGTAAGGAAAAACTTGACCCAAGGACCACTAGGCTCTTTGTCTTAGTTGCTAGTTGTAGTTGGTTCACTGTAAGTCAACCTATATTCATACAAAAACTCAAATGCAATAATTCCTCTGAAGCAGGTGGGGGAGCTTTACCAATGCATATCCTCATTATTCAATTATATGACCAAAACACCTTTCATCTAAGAGAACTACCTTTAATCATTAAAGCACCCCTAAAAATAGCCTAAAATTGCCACTGCTTTAATGGTAAGCCAAAATCACATAGCTTATACAATCACTTATATTTTTACAATCATCTTATATTTTGCAAAACATGTAATAAAGCCAGACAGGTCAATGAATATATGCCTAATAAATGACAATCAATCAAAGTCAAAAATACTGGTCCATCTCAAACCAAAATCTCCCCTATTCTTTTTGCATACAACTTACAACATCTTTAACTTTGGGAGAAAAAAAAAGTGAATTGTGTTGCCTCACCTTAAGGGTGGCATATCTATTAACCACTTATTCTTCACACTCTAAAACAGACACTGAATCCTGATGTCCATCTCATCTCATTATCTCTAGCCACTTTATCCTGTTCTACAGGGTCGCAGGCAAGCTGGAGCCTATCCCAGCTGACTACGGGCAAAAGGCAGGGTACACCCTGGACAAGTCGTCAGGTCATCACAGGGCTGACACATAGACACAGACAACCATTCACACTCACGGTCAATTTAGAGTCACCAGTTAACCTAACCTGCATGTCTTTGGACTGTGGGGGAAACCGGAGCACCCAGAGGAAACCCACGCGGACACAGGGAGAACATGCAAACTCCGCACAGAAAGGCCCTCGCCGGCCACGGGGCTCGAACCCAGGACCTTCTTGCTGTGAGGCAACAGTGCTAACCACTACACCACCGTGCCGCCTCCTGATGTCCAAGATAATAATAATAATAATAATATCTGTTTTTAACCTTGATTCATACCACACCAAAACCTAACCTCTCTTCTTCTGGATTACTAAGCAAATCATCCCCTCTACTTTGGGTGAACTAAGCTGTGTCGTCTCACTTTAAAGCTGGCAAATCTATCAATCACATTTTCATAACTGATGCTGTCAAGTAGCTCCTTCTCAATTGACATCACAGCCAAATGATGGAGTCTGTTTTACCCCATGGTTCTCCTGAGCCAGGTATGGAGACGATGCAAGGCACTGAAAGACCTCTCGCAACTACAGCTGCTAACGGGAATGATTAAAGCAACCTGAACAGTAGCTTTAAGAGAAGGGAACATGTCAGCATCCAGTAGGTTGTACACAGTCAGCATGTCCTCAACATCACTAGCCTCTCTCTTGCGCCTAAAAAAGTTCTTGGCTACCATCACCTCCTCTGACTTAAGGTCAATGTGATAGTGAAGTGCTAGTGCTGACAAATGTGGCTCAGACAAGAATTGGTCTGATTTTGGACTGCATGCATGAATTCCATTGAGCAGTTCCTCACCAACATCAGAAAAATGCTTTTCCAGTTCTGCTACCATTCTATCCAAGCAAGGAAATAATAACTGCTGTTTAAGGTCTTCTGACTTTGAAGAACCACTAGCCTCACTGCCTGCCCCACAAACAGACTCAACAACATATTCCTCCATTCGCTTTGTCTTACGCCTCTGGTTAGACTATGGATCTGGGACTGATATCTCGTTAGCCTCACATAAGGCCATAGCTCTTGCATGAAGAGCTGCAGCAGTGGCATCACTGTGTTTCTCCTTAAGGGAATCAATCACTGCATTTTTGTATTCCACAGCTTGGGCAAGATCAATGGTCTCTTTCTGCAGATACCCGTACATGTGTAAACATGCTGTTACAGACAGGAGAGAGTGGAAAACAAACAGCAAATACACTGATGAGAATTAAGAGAGTTTTGCTCTCAGTCCCACTGCTAAAGGTGTGTTGATGGCAAGTAGGCATTCAATGATGGCAGGGAAGTTGTCAAGTACTGCATTCACTGAACGAAGTTGCCATGTCCAACGTGTGTTTGACAACTGGACGAGTTGACTTGGCTGCAACCCTAGCTTTTTTTGTGTGTCTGCAAACTTGTGGTGGTTCACAAGTGAGACACTGAAAAAAGAGTGGACACTTTCCAGCATGTCAAAAAACTCTTTGGCCTCAGAAATGGCTCTGCATGTGTGACATAAGACAAGGTTTAATTCATGGGCATAACAATGCACATAAATTGCTTCAGGGTGCTTCTTTCGAAAATGGGCCTGGACACCCCCCACTGCCCTACTCATGACTGCCGCCCCATCATAGGTTTGGGCCACACATTTCAAGTCATCAATGCCTTTTACTGTCAACTGATCCTCAATTGTGGTGGTTATGGACGCAGCATCGAAACTTGCCAATTCTGTAAGGGCTAGGAACCTTTCTCTCACTATACCCCCTGAAACATACCTAACACAGAGTGACAACTGCTCCGCTTTTCCATCTCTGGCTTCATCAGCCATAATGGCATACATCTTTGACTCCTTCATCTCACTTACAACAGCTGCAGTTACCTCCTCTGAACAACACTGTATCATTTCATTCTGACTAGCAGATGAAAGATAAGTAGTATTTGATGGAGGAGTGTAACTTTGCATGAAAGGGTCAAACTGTTTCAGAAGTTCTATGCATGCCAAGGAAATCCATTTGTTGTGGCTTTCAGATGATTCATCGTGACCTCTGAATGGAATACCTTGTTTACCTAGCATGCAGGTCACTGCCACAACATGTTTCAAGTACTCCCTTCTCTCATTTACCTCAGAGGAACTTGCCCTCTCTATTTGCTGCACAACACTGCCTTTTAACAGACTAGCTTGATAGCTTTGCCAGCGAACTACATTGTCTTTGTGAGACTGAGTGGTTTCATGTTTCTGAAACAAGTTCAGTGCCTTCCTCCAATTTTTGACCTCATCAGTCACAAATACATCCTTTTTCAAATTTCTACCAAACACCCTACAACCACAGCAGAATGCAGAATTCCTTCTATAGGAGTAGTCAAGCCAGTTGTAGCTCTGGAACCAGTTATATTGAAAGGCTCTCTTTTGTGTGCCAAACAGACCTTGTGGTTACTGGGGCAGCTTTACTTGTTTAGGACCACTCTCCCTGTCACCTAAATCTAAAGTGGTGTCTGTAGACTCTCCTGATACTCCAGCCTGCTCTTGTAGTTCTGTTTCTCCATGCACCTGTTCTCCATGCACCTCTCTGGTCTGCTGCCTTTCACCTTCACTGTACTCTCCCTGTTCTTCTCTCTCTGCTTCCAGGTCTTGCTCCCTCTCCTCGTCCTCTCTCTCTCTATTCTCCACCTGTGCTCTTTGCTCTCCCTCTCTCTCCATCCTCCTCTCTTCCTCTTTGCACACATACAAACATTTTGTGGTGAGCTACTAGTCATCTTCAAATAAATAAAACGTGAAGTAAATGCAGCAAATGTAAGGGCTTGGTAAGAATCTACAGACAATGTCAACAGCATGCCAGGTTCATAGTGCAAGTGCGGTTTTAGACACAAAACAAAAGTCAAGTCTGACCCAATAATTATGGGCAAAATGCTATCTTAAATAGGCTACCATTATTTTTTTCACCTGGTTCATCGTGTTCTCTCTCCTTCCCCCCCTCTATCATCCTTTCCTCCTTGTACTATCAAAAAAGTAGCCTAATGTTAGAATTCATCTACAGAGGCTATAGTAATCAACATTATCTTCACCATTCTTTTGACTATGGTAAAGTGCTCAGTAGGATTAATTTTTCTCACCTGAACGTGACTGTACTATTCTCTTAAAAAAAGAACGTATGTCCATCTATGGAAAAGCAGACATTTATGGGTCAGATTTTCCCAGTGTTTCAGTTCACTATCCATGGGGTAGGTCTATATACATAATGAACCAGGCATTTCTTGACCAAGGTAGGCTATTTGCCTTTCAAATAATACCTGAGATACAAATTGACCTGGATCATACTGTATTGACCTCTCCATCTGTGGGAAAATCTCTTGTATTTTCATTCTCCTGTGCTATAGATGGCTAGGAACATGGGCCTCAGAAGGCACTAGTTTAATCAACCTGGGCCATTAGAATGTTGTAGGCTATCACAGTGTTACAATGAATTCCCCTTCTATCCTTAGGCTAAGAAGGGTAACTTTTTAAAATAGCCTACTGTATGAAGCTGTATCATAAAGTAGGCAAACTTTGACATCTGTCTGAAACATGATACATGATAGCCCAACCACATTGTCACCTACAGTAAATGACCTAGCTTATGTGAAACAATGATCATCCAATGTGAACGCTAGATAAGCTAACGTTATCTACATAGTCTAACTTCTTAAAATTCGGTTGGTGAGCTAGGTGGCCAACTCTGTAACGACGTTAACATTGCCCAGTTGTGCACAAAAATGGTCTCGGTAATAAATGGGATTGTTGTATCTGACCAGGTGGGTGGAGCACAGAAGCATGGCAGGCTAGAACTGAGTTCACAAAAAACTCTTTTTATTCTTTAGCTTTTCAGCTTTCCACACTCTCCCAGCCACACACGCACGCACACAAGTGTTCTGGTTGGGGAGAGAGCTCCCTTTCCCTGCTCTCTCTCTCTTTTTAAAGGGCGCGGTCACTGGGGAAGACACACAAACACAGGTTAATTCCCATCAGGTGCAATGATTGCACCACTTACCTTCCCTAACTCCACCCTCCATTCACAGACCGACGCTTGGCCATGCCCCCGCTGCCACATACCCCCACCGCCTGACTCAGGCCAGGGCACCGCCGACCTGTGGACCACCTCGAATTTAAACGGCTGGAGTGCCAGATATCAACAGGTGATCTGCGTGTTAGCATCCTTCATGCGGTGGAGCCACTGCAGGGGCGCATGGTCTGAACAGAGGGAGAAAGGGTGCCCCAGCAGGTAGTAGCAGAGGGTGAGGACAAGCAGAGGTACAGTAGCAGAGGGCGAGGCACTCCTTTTCGATTGTGCTGTACCTGCCCTCACGCACCGATGGCTTCCGGCTGATGTACAGCACTGGACGGTCCTCCCCCTCCACCTCCTGGGACAAAACAGCCCCCAACCCTCTGTCCGATGCATCCGTCTGCAAAATAAAGGGGAGAGAAAAGTCAGGGGAGTGTAACAGTGGCCCCACACACAGTGCAGCCTTTACCTCCGAGAAAGCCAGCTGGCATTGCTCCGTCCACTGGACTGGATCTGGTGCTCCCTTTTTAGTGAGATCAGTCAGTGGGCTGGTGGCATCTGAATAATTAGGTATAAACCTACGATAGTAGCCAGCCAGCCCCAGGAACTGTCTCACCCCCTTTTTGGTCTTGGGCCTCGAGCAGGCTGCAATCGCTGCTGTCTTATTAATTTGGGGATGTGCCTGCCCATTGCCCAAGTGGAAACCCAGATACCGTACTTCCACCCGCCCAATCGCACACTTCTTTGGGTTGGCTGTGAGACCCGCTCGCCTCAGCGACCTAAGGATGGCCCTTAGGTGTTCCAGGTGCCGCAGCTAGTCATTACTATAAATAATCATGTCGTCCAAATAGGCAGCCATGTAGGTGGCATGGGGGTGGAGGACCCTATCCATGAGCCACTGGAATGTAGTGGGCGCCCCAAACAGCCCAAAAGGAAGTGTGACGAACTGGTGTAAGCCAAACGGTGTGTAAAGGGACGTTTTCTCTCAGGATAGCGGAGCCAAGGGGATCTGCAAATATCCCTTTGTCAAATCCAGTGTCGAATAAAAACGAGCCGTGCCTAGTCGATCAAGCAATTCGTCAATATGAGGCATTGGGTACGTGTCGAATTTAGACACCACATTGACTTTTCTATAATCCACACAGAACCAGACCGACCCGTTGGCCTTGGGAACCAAGACCATTTCAAGCGTGGCCTCGAGTTCTTCCCGAACCACCTTTTTTTTGTGTTTGGGCTGTCTGTAAGGGTGGCTGTGCACTACTACCCCCGGGGGCGTCTCAATGTGGTGTTCTATGAGGTGGGTGTGGCCGGGCAGTGGCGAGAACACGTCAGAAAATTCTGTTTGCAACTGGGCGACATCCGTGAGCTGGGTTGGGGAGAGGTGGTCTCCACAGGGGACTGGAGCGGTGGGTGATGTCAATTTTCTTTTTTGAACCTCCGGCCCCAGCTCCGCCTTCTCCAGAACCACTGACACCAACGCCATGGGGACCTCCTCGTTTCAAAGTTTTAGTAGGTTGAGGTGGTATATCTGTAATGCCCTACCCCTGTCTGTTCTCCTCATCACTTAGTCGACATCCCCGACTCACCGTGTGACCTCAAAGGGTCCTTGCCACCTGGCGATCAATTTGGAGCTCGACGTGGGCAACAACATGAGTACTTTATCTCCTGGTGTGAATTCCCTAAGGCGCGTGCCCCTGTCATACAAACGAACTTGACGTTCTTGGGCCTGCCGCAAATTCTCCTGGGTTAGGTGCGTGAGGGTGTGGAGTTTGGGGCGCAGGTCAATAACGTATTGAATTTCGTTTTTACTAGTCAAAGGTCCCTCCTCCCAATTTTCCCGTAGCACATCCAGAATGCCACGTGGCTTACGCCCGTATAATAATTCGAACGGGGAGAACCCTGTGGAGGCTTGTGGGACCTCTCGCACTGTGAATAACAGGGGCTCGAGCCATTTATCCCAGTTGCGCGTGTCTTCGCTTACAAATTTTCTAATTATGTTTTTGAGGGTGCGATTAAACTATTCGACAAAGCCATCCGTTTGTGGGTGATAGACGCTGGTGTGGATCGGCTTAATTCCCAGTGACCCATACAGTTCGCGCAGTGTGCATGACATAAACGTAGTGCCTTGATCAGTCAGAATCTCTTTGGGGATTCCGAATTGGGAGATGATGCGGAAGAGCACTTCTGCAATACTATGTGCTGAGATATTGCGAAGAGGCACTGCTTCTGGATATCGCGTTGCATAGTCCACCAGAACTAAAATAAAGCGATATCCTCGTGTTGACCGATCTAATGGGCTGACGAGATCCATCCCAATTATTTCGAACGGGGTCTCGATTAATGGCAGAGGGCGCAAAGGCGCTTTTGGAATGGCCACTGGATTTACTAACTGGCATTCGCGGCACGCCGTACACCACCTACAGACATCGCCGTGAATCCCTGGCCAATAGAACTGGGCCATTATTCGGGCTAATGTCTTATCCTGCCCCAAGTGTCCGGCCATAGGATTAAAGTGAGCTGCCTGGAATATAAATTCCCGGCGGCTCTTTGGGATTAAAAGCTGTGTTATTTGTTCCTTAGTCTGAGTGTCCTGCGTCACTCGGTATAATCTATCCTTAATAACGGAAAAATAGGGGAAGGACGGGGTGGCATTTGGCTGGAGAATTTGACCATCGATTACTCTCACTTGGTCAAACGCATGCCGCAGAGTCTCATCTCGCGACTGCTCTAACGGGAAATCCGCGAGGGAATCCCCGAGAGAGGGAGGAGGAGCCTGCTGCTCCTCACTCTGACGCGGTGATGACGTAGATGGCTCTGTGACAGCTGCTCCCGCCAATGCCACTCCGGGACCTCCCCCCACTGAACTATGGCAGGCCCCACTCTTCACTAAATGCGTCATTAATTCCCGAAATCCCAGCCAATCAGTCCCCAAAATTATCGAGTGGGTAAGGCAAGGATTAACCGCGGTTTTTACTCTAAATTTTTCCCCTCAAAATAGAATGTGGACCAACACTAAAGGGTAGTTGTGAACATCCCCGTGCACACACAACACCTTCACCAATTGTGCTCTTCCCAATGCCTCGTCTTGCACCAGGCTTTGGTGGATTGAGGTCTGATTACAGCCGGAGTCCACCAAAGCCTGATACATATCCTCTTGGATACTCACCGGTATGCGATATGCTCTAAGTCAGGCGATGAATTGTTCCAGCGCCACCAGATCGATGATTCCCTCGGCATCGCTTTTGTCGTTCAGTTTTATTAAGATTCTGCTATAAATCCTACCTGTCCTTTCCATCAGATCTGCTAAAAGACATTGTGGTATTCGACCAGGTGGGTGGAGCACAGAAGCACGGCAGGCTAGAACTGAGTTCACAAAAAGTCTTTTTATTCTTTAGCTTTTCAGCTTTCCACACTCTCCCAGCCACACACGCATGCACACAAGTGTTCTGGTTGGGGAGAGAGATCCCTTTCTCTGCTCTCTCTCTCTCTCCTTTTAAAGGGCGCGGTCACTAGGGAAGACACACAAACACAGGTTAATTCCCATCAGGTGCAACGATTCCACCACTTACCTTCCCTAACTCCTCCCTCCATTCACAGACCAATGCTTGGCCACGCCATCGCTGCCACAGGGATTAAGTTCGTTTTTATAATTGTCTACAGGGAACACTACTATTGCATCTGTATTTTAATGTAATGTAATTGCAACTCCTATAGCCATACCTTTACATCTCGCTGTGTTGTTGACAACTACACACAGATGCGCTGACTAACGTCTGCAGTAGCCTCCATTTGAATAAACAATCAGACAATCGCACGGACACCCAAACCAATCAGAAGAGGCTCCGATTCGTGCAAGGAGGAGGAATAGATTTTACTGGTCCATTTGGACCTATGATTTGGACCGTGCAGTTTCATGTGATATGCATCTGCTATCTGTGTGACAAAGACGCCACAAGTAATCTGACAGAGAAGAACGGGTGCGGCCGTCGGGAGGCAAACTTTGAATCAGGCTACTTATTTTTAGGGGTGCTAAGAAAATTTTTAGGGGTAAATAGCCTAAAATCACCACTGTTACACATTTTTTTCAGTTTTACTCAAATCAGGGTGGTGCAAAAATGAGTACACCCCACAACAAAAAATACTACATCTAGTACTTTGTATGGCCTCCATGATTTTTAATGACAGCACCAAGTCTTCTAGGCATGGAATGAACAAGTTGGCAACATTTTGCAACATCAATCTTTTTCCATTCTTCAACAATGACCTCTTTTAGTGACTGGATGCTAGATGGAGAGTGATGCTCAACTTGCCTCTTCAGAATTCCCCATAGGTGTTCGACTGGGTTCAGATCAGGAGACATACTTGGCCACTAAATCACTTTCACCCTGTTCTTCAGAAATCCAACAGTGGCCTTAGATGTGTGTTTAGCCATGTTGGAAAAGTGCACAACGACCAACAGCACGGAGTGATGGTAGCATCTTCTCTTTCAGTGTAGAGCAATACATCTGTGAATTCATGATGCCATCAAAGGAATGCAGCTCCCCGACACCAGCAGCACTCATGCAGCCCCACATAAGGATGCTGCCACCACCATGTTTCACTGTAGGCACTATGCATTTTTCTTTGTATTCCTCACCTTTGTGACGCCATATAGTTTTGAAGCCATTAGTTCCAAAAACATTTATCTTGGTCTCATCACTTCAGAGTATAGAATCCCAGTAGTCTTCATCTTTGTCAGCATGGGCCCTGGCAAACTCTAGGTGGGCTTTTTTGTGCCTGGGCTTTAGGAGAGGTTTCTTTCGTGGACGGCATCCATGCATGCCATTCCTCTGCAGCGTACGCCGTATTGTGTCACTGGAAATAGTCACCCCAGTTTGGCTTTCTACTTCTTTAAATAACTGCAGTGAACTTGCATGCCAATTTTCTTCAACCCTTCTCATCAGAAGACGCTCCTGTAGAGGTGTTAACTTCCGTGGATGACCTGGACGTCTCTGTGAGATGGTTGCAGTTCCATCTTTCTTAAATTTTTGTACCACTTTTGCTACAGTATTCTGACTGATAAGTAAAGCTTTGCTGATCTTCTTGTAGCCTTCACCTTTGTGGTGTAAAGAAATTATTTTCTTTGGGGAATTCTGAAGAGACAAGTTGAGCATCACTCTCCATCCAGCATCCAGTCACTAAAAGAGGTCATTGTTGAAGAATGGAAAAAGATTGATGGTGCAAAATGCCGCCAACTTGTTCATTCCATGCCTAGAAGACTTGGTGCTGTCATTAAAAATCATGGAGGCCATACAAAGTACTAGATGTAGTAGTTTTTGTTGTGGGGTGTACTCATTTTTGCACCACCCTAATTTGAGTAAAACTGAAAAATGTGTAATCTAAGTTATATTATTAACCTTACTTTCATGTTATAAGTTAAACAGATGTTATATTAAACTTTGTCCTGTCAACATTTTGGAAATTGTTTGTGTTCATTGAGATATTGTTTAAAATGTTACTTTTCAAAGGGGGTGTACTTATTTACGCTGAGCACTGTATATAATATAGTACAGTATGATCAGATGATATTCGCCATTGTATTGCAATGTTGTCTTAGTCACAAAAAGCATCTGAATTACAATAATACAACAATTTTAGAATTTCTTTGGGGAACATTTCTTTGGGGAGCATTGAATTTCTTTGGGGAACATTTTATATTTCATATTACACTGTATTATGATACTGTATCTGATATGTTCCCTGACCTGGTTCCCACCCGGTGTTTTAGGATGTCTACTTCCGATTCTATTACATATGATGAATGTTAATATTATGAGTGTGGTGGATTAAGGCTTTTTTCATGAATTTTCTTTCCTAACAGGATTTTTTGGTATGTTGGCTAACTTGTATTGTGACCAAATGCACATGCATACAGTAGAATGTAAAAGTACATTAACTTATTATTAAATGAATAGAATTTTCATTCAATTGATTGGCTTCAATTGGTTTGTTCTTTAGGTGATTATGTAAGCCTTTGTTTAATTGCAGTTGAGCTAGTGTTCTGGGTGGTGTAGTGGTTAGCGCTGTCGCTTCACAGCAAGAAGGTTCTGGGTTCAAGCCCATTGGCCAACAGGGCCCTTTCTGTGTGAAGTTTGTATGTTCTCCCCGTGTCTGCGTGTGTTTCCTCTGGGTGCTCCGGTTTCCCCCACAGTCCAAAGACATGCAGGTTAGGGTAATTGGTGGCTCTAAATTGACCGTAGGTGTGAATGTGAGTGTAAATGGTTGTCTGTCTCAATGTGTCAGCCCTGTGATGAGCTGGTGACTTATCGAGGGTGTACTCTGCCTCTTGCCTATAGTTAGCTGGGATAGGCTCCAGCTGATCCAGGATTACATCATGAACTGCAGTTATGTAACAAGGCACTTACATAGTTAATACACAGTGGCGCCACACCGTTACTGTGGAATCGCTACCTGAGGCTGGCACGCCAATTACATTCTTAAACATGCTCGAACTTGGTTAAACATACACATACAGACAGGTGCCTCTATAGGCTTCAGCCAAAAACTAATATACAGTAGGTGGTGCCCCTTTTTCATACCAGCTCTATCCCATCCATTATCTGTAGCTGCTTATCCTGCTCTACAGGGTCGCAGGCAAGCTGGAGCCTATCTCAGCTGACTATGGGCGAGAGGCAGGGTACACCCTGGACAAGTCGCCAGGTCATCACAGGGCTGACACAGAGACAAACAACCATTCACACCTACGGTCAATTTAGAGCCACCAGTTAACCTAACCTGCATGTCTTTGGACTGTGGGGGAAACCGAAGCATCCAGAGGAAACCCACACAGACATGGGGAGAATGTGCAAACTACACACAGAAAGGACCCCGTCGGCCGCTGGGCTCAAACCCAGGATGTTCTTGCTGTGATGAAGCAGTGCTAATCACTACACCATCGTGCTGCCCCATACCAGCTCTAACAACTCTAAATTTAGTTTTCCTAGTTTTGCACTGCATATATTTAATTTGTTTTTTGTACTTTCCTCTCCTTTAGATCTATCTACACCACTGGGACCTTACTGATAGCCTTCTCAAATGTTGGTGAGGAATTGCTTTTCAGACTTTAAGCCTAACCGTAACCCTTAACCCTAATCCACAGAACACTGTACAACATGAAACAACACATTATCCAGCCTGAAATCTACGGACTTGTACCCACCACCTGGATTTTGGCTCAGGTCCTAGTGTCAGGATAAGGTCAAACTTCACCCTATGTTCTGGTTATTTAAATATTTGACACATCAGGCTAATAGGTACCATTGAAAAGCTTTCATTCCTAAATTTCCATCCACAGGAACCAAACCAGTACACTTTGTTAACCTCAGGAATTCCCAGTTTATGATTCAGTTACTCATCTTAAAGCCAACAGATCCTGAAAGTTTAATGAGGTAAAATTTAGATATTTAGATGATAATTGGCAGCACTTTACCTATTTTTAGTACCTCTGCCAGCTTTGTTGGAAGAGGTTATACTTTCACCTCCAGTTTGTCTTTTCCCAGCATAACTCTAAAAGTAGTGAATGGATTGTGATGAAATGTTGAGGAAAAGGGAGCCATGGGCCAAGATAAGATAAGATAAGATAAGATAAGATAAGATAAGATAAGATAAGATAAGATAAGATAAGATAAGATAAGATAAGATAAGATAAGATAAGATAAGATAAGATAAGATAAGATAAGATAAGATAAACTTTATTCATCCCTCGGTGGGGAAATTTACATGTTCCAGCAGCTCACAGAAAGAAAAGGGTCAGGAATGGACAGTAACAAAAAAAAAGTATTTAAAAAAAAAAAGTAATGAAATAAAATAAATAAATAAATAAATAAATAAATAAGGAAAAACAGGTTCTGTACAGTTGTGGTCAGAAGTTTACATACAGTGACATGAATGTCATCTTGGATATGAATGTCATGGCAGTATTTGGGCTTTCAGTAATTTCTTTGAACTGTTCTTTTTCTGTGGCAGAATGATCGTACAGCATACATCTCACCTCATCTCATCTCATCTCATCTCATTATGTCTAGCCGCTTTATCCTGTTCTACAGGGTCGCAGGCAAGCTGGAGCCTATCCCAGCTGACTACGGGCGAAAGGCGGGGCAGCATACATCTTTAACTAAAATAAAAAACACTAGAATTTGGTTGTGGTCAGAAGTTTACATACAGTGACATGAATGTCATCTTGGATATGAATGTCATGGCAGTATTTGGGCTTTCAGTAATTTCTTTGAACTGTTCTTTTTCTGTGGCAGAATGATCGTACAGCATACATCTCACCTCATCTCATCTCATCTCATCTCATTATGTCTAGCCGCTTTATCCTGTTCTACAGGGTCGCAGGCAAGCTGGAGCCTATCCCAGCTGACTACGGGCGAAAGGCGGGGCAGCATACATCTTTAACTAAAAAAAAAACACTAGAATTTGGTGCACAAGTTTTAATTTTCTTTGGGTTTTCTGAAATCAACACAGGGTCAAAATTATACATACAGGGTCAAAAATATACATACAGCACACCTAATATTTGCGTAAAATGTCTCTTCGCAAGACTCACCTTGACCATTTTTGTTTACCATGAACAAGCTTCTGGCAGAATTCTGGTTGGATATTTCATGATTCTTCATGGTAGAATTGGTAGAGTTCAATTAAATTAGTTTTTTTTTCCTTGGCATGGACTCGACTTATAAGCACGGTCCATATATTTTCAACAGGGTTGAAGTCAGGACTTGTTTTAAGCTTAATGTTAGCCTGCTTTATCCTCCACAACCAACTCTGATGTGTGTTTGGGTTCATTGTCCTGTTGTAAGTCCAAAGTCGTGTTCAAGTTTCTGATGGTTTATGCTGAAGAATTCTGAGGTAGTCCTCCTTCTTCATTATTTCACCCATTTTGTGCAATGAACCAGTTCCACTGACAGCAAAACCGCCCCAGAGTATCCTACCACCACCATCCTGGTACAGTGTCCCTCTGTACATGGTGGTCACTGTGGCCAAACAACTCAATCTTTGTCTCATCTGACCATACAGCTATCCTCCAAAAGGCTTTTTCTTTTTCTGTGTAGTCAGCTTCAAACTTAACTAAAGTTTGAAGGTGTCAATTTTGGAGCAGGGGGTTATTTCTTGGATAGCAGCCTCTTAGTCCATGGTGATCTGAACTGTAGACAGTGATCCATCAGCTTCCAGTTCATGGCAGGGCTGTGCCATGGTGGTTCCCAGGCTGTTCCTCACCATCCAAACCAATTTCCTTTCAGCTGAGGGTGACAGTTTGGCTTTCCTTGAAGCAAAGTGGCTTGGCAAAGTGACTACACCTCACAATAACTTGTATACAATTGTTTGAGCTGATCTTGGGATCTGCAGTTGTTTAGAAATGGCTCTAAGAGACATTCCGGAGTTGTGTATCTGCAATCCTTTTTCTCAGATCTGCACTGAGCTCCATGGACTTCCTCATTTTACAGTGTGTTGGTCAATCCAATGAGTGCTGTAAACAAACCCTTTTTATGAAGGCACAGAGAAGCTACCAGCTGTAGTCAATCATTATCACTAACAGGAAATTAAGAGACTTCGGCCTTGGCAAGATAAGAGACATTTTGGAAATTTCAGCACCTCTGAATTAATAATCTAAGTGACTGTATGTAAATTTTTTACCCTGTATGTATAATTTTGATCCTGTGTTGATTTCGGAAAACCCAAAGAAAATTAAAACTTGTGCACCAAATTTTAATGTTTTTTTTAATTAAAGATGTATGCTGTACATTCTGCCACAGAAAAAGAACAGTTCAAAGAAATTATTGAAAGCCCAAATATTGCCATGACATTCATATCCAAGATGACATTTATGTCACTGTATGTAAACTTCTGACCACAACTGTATGTAGTGTACACAACAAAATAAGAAAGGAACCTAAATAAGAGTATTACTTCACCTGAAGTAGCGATGTTGCACTAAGTAAATACTGGTAACTGAAATAGAAATACAACCCCGATTCCAAAAAAGTTGGGAGAAAGCACAAATTGTAAATAAAAACGGAATGCAATAATTTACAAATCTCAAAAACTGATATTGTATTCACAATAGAACATAGATAACATATCAAATGTCAAAAGTGAGACATTTTGAAATTTCATGCCAAATATTGGCTCATTTGAAATTTCATGACAGCAACACATCTCAAAAAAGTTGGGACAGGGGCAATAAGAGGCTGGAAAAGTTAAAGGTACAAAAAAGGAACAGCTGGAGGACCAAATTGCAACTCATTAGGTCAATTGGCAATAGGTCATTAACATGACTGGGTATAAAAAGAGCATCTTGGAGTGGCAGCGGCTCTCAGAAGTAAAGATGGGAAGAGGATCACCAATCCCCCTAATTCTGCGCAGACAAATAGTGGAGCAATATCAGAAAGTGTGTGGCAAAGTGAAAAACTGTTCTGTGGTCAGACAAATCAAAATTTGAAGTTCTTTATGGAAATCAGGGACGCTGTGTCATTTGGACTAAAGAGGAGAAGGACGACCCAAGTTGTTATCAGCGCTCAGTTCAGAAGCCTGCATCTCTGATGGTATGGGGTTGCATTAGTGCGTGTGGCATGGGCAGCTTACACATCTGGAAAGACACCATCAATGCTGAAAGGTATATCCAGGTTCTAGAGCAACATATGCTCCCATCCAGATGACGTCTCTTTCAGGGAAGACCTTGCATTTTCCAACATGACAATGCCAAACCACATACTGCATCAATAACAGCATCATGGCTGCGTAGAAGAAGGGTCTGGGTACTGAACTGGCCAGCCTGCAGTCCAGATCTTTCACCCATAGAAAACATTTGGCGCATCATAAAACGGAAGATATGACAAAAAAGACCTAAGACAGTTGAGCAACTAGAATCCTACATTAGACAAGAATGGGTTAACATTCCTATCCCTAAACTTGAGCAACTTGTCTCCTCAGTCCCCAGATGTTTACAGACTGTTGTAAAGAGAAAAGGGGATGTCTCACAGTGGTAAACATGGCCTTGTCCCAACTTTTTTGAGATGTGTTGTTTTCATGAAATTTAAAATCACCTAATTTTTCTCTTTAAATGATACATTTTCTCGGTTTAAACATTTGATATGTCATCTATGTTCTATTATGAATAAAATATGGAATTTTGAAACTTCCACATCATTGTATTCCGTTTTTATTTACAATTTGTACTTTGTCCCAACTTTTTTGGAATCGGGGTTGTAGAAATATTGCACTAGGGTCAACCGATAAGATTTTGGATCAATTAATTACATTTTGATGTAAGTCTGGATATGTGTGTGGATCCAGGATTTTTTTTTTGGCTGTTCCCAAGGTAACTCAAAAGGTAGTCAACAGATTTTGATGACATTTGGTGTACAGCCTTAATATAATCCTAGGTTCAAAGTGATTTGAATTTGATGTTGATATGTGGTTTGGCGGAGGTATGCGCTCTACAGGGTGCACTTCTAGTTAAAATTGCAGTTAAATGCATGTTGGTGTTGTTATTTGTATTATTAACTATTTCTAGTTGATCTTCGGTTTGGATTAAATAAATCCACATCAAGTGACTAACAGCTCTCATAGTGCTTAATCACAATTTCCTCTAATGTAATGTCAGTTTAATACATCTATATGCTTGTAATAAATCATACATATATAGTGCTTTAAGGAATCACTGACTGTGTTTTGTGAACTATAAGCAGTATAATGGTCTCTCGTCTCTAGGGAAACAAAACTCACCATTCAAATCCCTGCTCTCTCTCTCACAGCACTATCAGTCCTCCTCTACCCTGCGCTCTCTTTCATTGCTGTTGGAGGAATTCTTTTGTTAGTCACTAACATGCAGGTATGCCTTTTTTCTTAATTTTAAATCCCTCCAAAACTTAAAAGTTAGATCATCTAAATCAGTGATTCTTAATCTCTCTTTCTCTCTCTCTCTCTCTCTCTCTCATTGTCCAGGACAATATTGAAGGGTTTCGTATGCCACCTAGAAATGTCCTTTACCACTGTAGTTTAAATAGGAAAAAATATATATCTTTATACAATTTATCAATTTCCCCCAGTTTATAGCAAACAAATGCAGGTCTAGTGACTCAATTATTTAAGTAGCTCAAAATGTCCTTATAATGTTCTATCTATAAAATGTATCACCTTGCAAGAGCTCATTCATTGGATAGTATTTGCAAGAAGACTTAAAGGGGCCAGCTCACCGTTCCCAGAATCCTCCGCACCAAGTGGCAAGTCACCATTTTCAATGCTAGTGATATTCTAAAAATAACCTGCAACAATCCGCAACAATTTAGCAATATCTTTGGCCATAAATCTTAAATTGCATTATGAAATTTAAGATAGTTTGTCAAAGTATCTATATTTTAAATTCTTCTAACTAATGCATGAAGAAAAAGGTCGTGATTGGTTTCAAAAGGATCACTAACAATGAATTTGCAGAGCTTTTGCTGCACAGAGAGCTAGCTGGTCGTGGTCATAAGACCTCCCAGACCTGCAAAATGATATACAAACCAGCTGATCTGCCAAGACATGAAAAAACCCACATCAGAACCATCTAAAGAGCAAAGTCAATGATCAGTCAGGATTTATCTAAGCTTAAACTTGCCGATAAGTGTTTTTGGACTGATTAGTGTTGAAGGAAGCGAGTAGACATTTGGTTCAGGATTCCTCGTTAAACTTTACTTAAGAACTTCCAGAGCAATGTAACAATACAGACAATCTGAATCAGACTCCTTGTTACAGGGGAGCCCCTAGTGGCCATATGTGTGCACAGTACCAATAATATCTCATCTCATCTCATTATCTCTAGCCGCTTTATCCTTCTACAGGGTCGCAGGCAAGCTGGAGCCTATCCCAGCTGACTACGGGCGAAAGGCGGGGTACACCCTGGACAAGTCGCCAGGTCATCACAGGGCTGACACATAGACACAGACAACCATTCACACTCTCATTCACACCTACGGTCAATTTAGAGTCACCAGTTAACCTAACCTGCATGTCTTTGGACTGTGGGGGAAACCGGAGCACCCGGAGGAAACCCATGCGGACACGGGGAGAACATGCAAACTCCGCACAGAAAGGCCCTCGCCGGCCCCGGGGCTCGAACCCAGGACCTTCTTGCTGTGAGGCGACAGCGCTAACCACTACACCACCGTGCCGCCCTACCAATAATATATTCAGTGTAATTCCATTACTTATGACCTGCTAGGCTATAACACAGACAAGCATTCTGCATCCCCCTTTCTTAGTTTACTGCTACGAGGAAAGAAAATAATACGTTAACATGTTCTATAGCATATGCATTAACTAAGGATGCCAGTATCACCTGAAGCTTAATTCTTAAATCAAAACCTAAACTGAATCACAGGTAAACAGTTTGGCATGGCATTTTAAATTTCAATACTCAAAACTGTCAGACAACTTGGAAACATCTTTTTTTTTTTTTTTCTTCAAACAGTCCAACAGCCTAGTGCCTACTGATTGTATTTAGGGTTTGGCTTGGAAACCCTCCCAGAGCGTGTAATGTATGCAGGCCCGCCAACAGGGGGGGACAAATGGGTATGCTGTCCCGGGCCCAGGAATGGGGAGGGCCCAGAACTGGGCTCTCATGAAGTTGCGATTATTTTATTTCATTTCAAAATGTGTTGATTTGGGGGAGAAATGTGCTATATTTGCATTCAATAAATGATTTCTAGATCTTTTGCCTTTATTGTCTTTGAAAAAGGCGTCAAGAGCCCCCTACCACCCCTAATGCAAAAATGGTTTGGTCTGACTCTTTGATTAAGGGGAAAAAAACGACATCGTTCGATCATAGCGCTTCGACAATCAGCGTGCGTGCCATTTGCCAACATGCACAAGTCAGGAGCACAGAAAAGAAAAGAAAAGAGAAAAAGAGAGGAAGAAACCAAGAGACTCAGGGGCTCACTGCATAAATATTTTAAAAAAGATTCGGATGATGCAGCAGGTACTAGCAAAGGCAGTGGGGCAGCTGAGCCAGGTAAGACACAGCCAACTTTCTCCAGCCCCGTAAAGTAACCCCAACCAAGGCACGCGCAGCACGCAATTCATGTTACAAACGAGGGGAGAGCAAGTCACACTGAACACCATATCAAACGCACAGGGCATTGAATCATTTCATAACCACAACGGCTTAATAACATTGTGTTTCATATATCTGATTGAAGCTAAGAATATTCACATTAGCCCGCAATCATATCCCGCCGTTTCTCAAGCGGTGTGTTCTTCTCTGCTTTTCACACTGGACAGTACGCACGCACAGTATACTATATTCGCCCCCAGCCCTGCCCGAAATCCCCCGTCCATCGCTGCTCCTTCAAGAGCACCCCAATCGCGTGATTATAGTAGACTATCCATGAGTTTAGGAAGGCATTGCGGGGGCTGTTGCATGCAGGCTTGGGGCATAACGGAATACATTTAATGGCGTTCGGTTAAAGGATACAAAGTAACAGTAACCGCTTATTCCGTTACAGTACAGGGGGGAAAGATTCAGTGAAATTGGGGATTACTTCACAGGATCACAATGTGTGTGAGGTTGCTGGTTTTGGGCTTTTTTTTGTTAAAATGTTAAAACTGTAAAAATGTTGAAATGCTAAAATGAAATGGTTGTTGACCAGTTGAATGGTTTTTGAATACCTGTCATTTAAGGGTTGGAGTGAGTAGAGACTGGGATAAGAGGTGGGTGTGTGTGGGTTGGCCCGGGGGGGGCCCATTCAGAGCATTTTGTCCCGGGCCCAGCCAAAGCTGTCAGCGGACCTGAATGTATGTATTACTCATTGGGCCATGGGGAGATTGAATGGGGTCCTGGCTAATGTTTTGTACATGAGTGAGGGTTTGTTCTTCTGTATGTTTTGCAAGTCTCTGTGTGTGATGTTCAGAGAAGGACATTGATGACTGGACTGCAGGAGTGGAGTCACGAAGATCTCTCTGTTGCAGTGGTGGTTCAGAGACTGGAAGGATATGTCTGCGGTTCCGTCTGTACTCTCCTCCATCTGACTGGACGATGTACGATCTGGGTTCCTTACAGACTTCTTTGATGGTCCCTAAGCGGTCATGCCCATGGGGGGTTGGCATCCTCACTACCTCACCTTGGTGCAAGGGCCAAAGGGGTCTGCTAGACTTGTCGTACAGGTAGTATTGCTTTTGTGAGTGGCATTTATGAACTAAGCCTTCTTTGACAAGTGTGTTGTTTTTGGATTTTGGGATCATCAGTTTCTTGCTCATGGGTAAGGTGGTTTGTGGTTGTCTCGACATCAGTCTTTCAGCTGGAGAGCCAAGTGTTTGATCACGTGGCACGTTGCGAAGGTTAAGCAAGTCGAGGAATACATCTGTCCCATCTCTCCTTGACTTTTCCATCGGCTGCTTTGCACTACGGACGGCACGTTCAGCTAGCCCATTGGCTTGTGGGTATTCTGGACTACTTGTTACATGAACAAAGTCCCAAGCTGAGGCAAAGTCTGCGAAGCGCTGGCTGGTGAACTGCGTGCCATTGTCTGAGATGACCTTGTGCGGGCTGCCATGAACAGAGAAGCGCATTTTTAGCTTTGTGATGACAGTGTTGGCAGTTAAATCACGTGGCAGATCAATCTCAAACCAACCTGAGTAGGAATCAACTATGACAAGATAATGTTGGCCATTCCACTTGAGGATGTCCGTTGCCACGGTTGACCAGGGTAGGTCAGGCACTGGATGTAGCTTCAGTGGCTCTTTCTGTTGGTGGGGTCTCATACTGTTGCACATGGGACAGGCAGCTGTTTCCTTTTCGAAGTCGTCGGTGATGGTGGGCCAGAACACAATGCCATGCGCTCTGCATTTAGTGGCTTCTGTGCCTGGGTGCCCTCTGTGGAGAATGGTGATGTAGTCCTTTTGCAGTGACTTGGGAATTACTATCTTTGGACCCTTCATGACAACGCCATCTTTGACTGCCAGTTCATCCCTGTAGGGAAAATACTGACGAATCTCTGGTGGTAGCTGTGTTTGTTTGAGGGGCCAGCCCTTGGATATGACATTACTGAGCTTCTGCAGGACTGGGTCTGAAGCAGTATGTTCCTTCAGTTCTGTCAATCTGGAGGAAGAGATGTGTTGAATTGACATAGTCTCATAGCCACTTGTCTTGTCAGTGTGCTGCTCTGTTGTTGTCCTGGGAGCACGTGACAGAGTATCAGCAATGTACATTTGTGAGCCTTTTTTGTACAAGATTTTGAAGTTGTTGTTGTGGGCGGTACGGTGGTGTAGTGGTTAGCGCTGTCGCCTCACAGCAAGAAGGTCCAGGTTCGAGCCCTGTGGCCGGCAAGGGCCTTTCTGTGTGGAGTTTGCATGTTCTCCCCGTGTCCGCGTGGGTTTCCTCCAGGTGCTCCGGTTCCCCCACAGTCCAAAGACATGCAGGTTAGGTTAACTGGTGACTCTAAATTGACCGTAGGTGTGAATGTGAGTGTGAATGGTTGTCTGTGTCTATGTGTCAGCCCTGTGATGACCTGGCGACTTGTCCAGGGTGAACCCTGCCTTTCGCCCGTAGTCCCACATTGTGCAGTCCCGCTCCTGCCCGCGCCCGCAAAGAATTATGATTTTCAGTCCCGGTCCCGCCCGCGCCCACAAAAAAATTATGATTTTCAGTCCCGCTCCCGCCTGCGCCCACAAAAAAATTATGATTTTCAGTCCCGCATGATGCAGACGTTCGTGTTATTTCTCAGGAAAGTTCTTGTCTTGACACAGCGTAATAGTGCCCCGCCCCCTACTTTGAGTGGATTTGAGCATAAATATCTACAGCTCACGTTCATGTTTGTTATTACTTACCTTGTTTCTGAATTCAGCATGTAGTGTCTCTAATAATAATAATTAGTGCTGTCAAGCGATTAAAATATTTAATCGCAAATCACACATTTTTATCACATGAGAAGCCATTGTAATTCTCTGATCAGCATAAAAAAGTGAATGGGCTTGCTTTGTACCAATGTTGTTTTTTTTTTATTGCAAAGCAGAGCTAGTAAGAGAAGTGAATTGATTTACTGCTTGAGTTAGTCTACAACTCTAATCAGAGAGACAGGTTACACAGTGACGGTAGGCTTGACTCAATGCTATCCCAGAAATCCTTCCTGTAATATGCAAATTTGGCCGCCTCTGATTGGACAGCCAAATTTGCATATTACAGGAAGGATTTCTGGGATAGCATTGAGTCAAGCCTACCGTCACTGTGTAACCTGTCTATCTGATTAGAGTTGTAGACTAACACAAACAGTAAATCACTTCACTCATGGTTCTCTTGCTAGCTGGGTGCGAATTGCAAGTCATTAGAGTGATCAAAGGATTTCCCATTAGGGTGATCAATGGAAAATTTAAGATGCTATTCCTCACTCAATCTGGCAATCTGACTCTCTCTGCAAATTTAGGCATCTTAAAATGTTTTTATTAATGCCAAATAAAATATCCAGCACAAATTATATATGATAGACATAAATTAATAATTTATAAATTTTATTTCAAACACGTTTTTAGTTAGCGGGACTGTAGCTTATCACCGCTCCCGCCTGCGCCGCATATGTGCACTTCCGGTCCCGCCCGCAATGAGCTTTCAAAATTTGTCCCGCGCTGCACTGCTTTGCGGCGGGTCCTGCGAGTCCCGCGGGACTCCCGCGGGAGTGCAGGGCTCTATCGCAGAGTGGGTGGACTGGACAGGCTTTGTTTCAAGGCATCAAACGCCTCCTGATGGTGCTTTAGCCAGCACCACTGGATGTCCTTGCATGTTAGCTCATGCAGAGGAGCTGAAATCTCACTGAAATTGGGAATAAACTTTCCAAGATAATTAATCATGCCTAAGAATCACTGGAGGGCTGTGACATTTTCCGGTATGGGCAACTCACTTATTGCTTTTGTCTTTGTGGGGTCTGGCCTCAATCCTTCACTTGTGAACACATGTCCAACATAACACACTTCCTTAAGTCAGAATTTGCATTTAGAGGGATTGAGCCTCAGCTTTACTTCCCTTGCTCAATCCAGCACTTTTCTAAGGTGCTGGTCGTGCTCTTTTTCATCTTTCCCACCGACAATTATGTCATCCACAATGACAGTGCAGGGGTACCCGGTGAAGATCTGCTCCATAGCACGCTGGAACACCTCACTGGCTGAGTTGATTCCATAGGGCATCCTAAGAAAGTGGAACCTGCCAAATGGAGAGCTGAAGGTGGTTAACATGGACGACTTATCAAGTGAGATTTGCCAAAACGAACTCTTTGCGTCGAGAACAGAGAAGACTGTGGAGTTGGGCATTTGGGCGGCTACCTCTTCTACAGTACGCATGGGGTGATGCGGATATTTAAGGGCTTTGTTGAGATCCCTGGGATCAATGCACAGTCTGATGTCATCAGAGTTTTTCTTGTGCATTGCCACCATAGATGAGACCCATTCTGTGGGGTCTGCGACAGGAGTAATCACACCTAGGTTGACCATTCGGGCCAGTTCAGCCTTTACTTTATTTTGCATTGGCACTGGTATTTTGCGAGCAGGTTTCATGATGGGTGCAATATCAGGATCCAGTTTCATGGAATAGGTAACGGGAAGCTTGCCAAGCTCGTCTTTAAAGAGGTCTGCATAGTCTCTAAAAATCCACTGTGAGAAATCCATTCCCTCATTGATAGCTACATGGTGAACTTCTTTGTTTAAGGTGATTAAGCCCAAACGAAGGCAGTCTGGTAGGCCAAGCAAGGCCTGTACGTTTCGTGTCACTATGTAGAACTGCAGGGTGAATGTTCTGCCTGCAGAGCTGCACAAAAGTATCGCTGAGCCAGCTGTGTGGATCTCTTCACCTCCATAAGCTACCAACTTGACACCCTTCGATGAGTGGAGTTTCTCATTTTGTTTCACTTGTGCAAAAAGACCTGCTGACATGACGTTACATTTAGCGCCTGTATCCACTTTTAGTTCTACGGGTTTTCCATTAATGTGCACAGTGGAGAATATGTCATCTCTTTGTAGCTGATGTGAATCAACAGTGTCTACTTTGGTTGTGACGGTCACTCCATCCACAAAGAACAGTTCCTCTTCACTGCTAGAGGCCTGCTCAGTTTCAACCTGACTCACGAGTCTCTTTTTGTATTTCGTTTGTGAAGATCTGCAGCATTTCTGGAAATGATTCCACTTTTTGCACTTGTGACATTGCTGACCATACGCTGGGCAATTTCTTGCCACATGGTTGCCTCCACAATTATTGCAGTTGGTTATCGAATCTGTAGTACCCTGATCCGCTCGAGGGTGTGCTGCACGCTGCTCCGTGCCTGCCTTAGGCTTTGGTTTCTGTGGCTGTCTTTTTCTTGCTTTTTGCTGTAAACTGTCCACTTTTGTGAGTGTTTGTTTTGGAGCAGCTAGGGCCTTGGTACAGTATGTTGCTCAGTCTGTTCAAAAATCTGGCACATTTCAATGGCTTTAGTTAACATCAATTCATTATCACGTAGGAGCTGCTTTCTCATGCTGTCACTGATTATGCCGCACACCAGTCTGTCTCTTATTAGTTCGTCTTTGAGTTCACCGAATCTGCAACTTTTTGCTTTGTTTTTCAAATCACTCACGTAAGCCTCTATCATTTCTTCTGGACATT
This sequence comes from Neoarius graeffei, assembly GCF_027579695.1. NCBI lineage: Eukaryota > Metazoa > Chordata > Actinopteri > Siluriformes > Ariidae > Neoarius > Neoarius graeffei. Next base: position 21,003,116 of record NC_083576.1, on the reverse strand, counting down.
GGTTTCTTGTATTAAACTTGTGCCTTTCCATTGTTACATTTGTTTGAGGGTTACACAGATGGCGGAATTTTTGCTTAAGGCACTCGGGATCTTCTCTCGATTCTGCTCTGCTCACCAAGCGTCTGTTTTTTCCCTCCCCCGCATAAACAGCGGGTGCATAAACGAAAGCACGTTCTCTCTCGATGGCCTCGGAGCCGGCTAAGTTCAGAAGTATGAATGCTCTAGTCCGAGCATCTTTTTCAGAGTGCGCAGCAGCAATGAATATATCGTATTCTTGCTCAAACACGCACCAATTTTCAGCAATTGTTCCATCAAACACCAGTGGCTCTGGTCTACGGAATCCGTCTGCCATGGTCGTGGAGATTTATAGCCTTTGCTACGATAGTTGTACAGCACTAGCTTGCTGTGTTGCTATGTCTTCAAAGCACTTAGAAACGTTCGCCTTACCACGTCGTAGGTTATTACTCACGACCAAACCTCAACTTCTGACACCATGTCAAGCCATGGAAGCGAGTAGACATTTGGTTCAGGATTCCTTGTTAAACTTTACTTGAGAACATGTCTGTGAAGATTCTCAATCATCCAGGTCATAGTAAACTGTGGGTGGTAGAAAAGGGCAACTGGACTTGCTTGAAGATTCTTGAAAACGTTTCACCTCTCGTCCAAAAGGCTTCCTCAGTTCTGTCTGACTAATAGGGAGTATCAGATATTTATCCTCTCCTGGCTCAGAATCAGAATCAGAATTCTGATGACCAGCTCATCTAAGGTGTCACTGAGGCATCATGTTGGTGTGGGTCGCTGGAGGCTGGGTGTGAATGGCGAGTCATTAGGGTGATCAAAGGATTGCCCGTTAGGGTGATCAATGGCAATCTGACTCTCTCTGTCCTCCTGTGAGTCCCCGAAAACAGCTGGGTCCTAGCGTACACCCAGCCGTCTGGGAAGAGTGTCCAAGACCACCTTGTAGATGGTTGACAAATGATGTCTTAGACCCCCACCTCTGTTCAGTGATGGCCGTTCCAGGTTTACAAAAATGGCTTCTTTGACTCCTCGCTCATACCAACGATCCTCTCTGGCTAAAATGCGTACGTCACAATCCCGAAATGAGTGTCCTTCATTGTTAAGATGAATGTAGACAGCCGAGTCCTGGCCTGAGGAGCTGGCTCTCCTGTGTTGGGCCAAGCGCCTGTATAGCGGTTGCTTCGTCTCCCCAATATACGAATTTGTGCAATTCTCACTGCACTGAATTGCATACACTACGTTGTCCTGTTTGTGTCTGGGTATTCTGTCCTTAGGGTGGACCAGTTTCTGCTTCAGGGTGTTATTGGGTCTGAAATGTACTGGAATGTTGTGTTTGTAGAAGATCCTCCTGAGTTTCTCAGATAGACCAGAAATGTAGGGAATGACAATGTTCTTGCATTTGTTCCTGTTATCATCCTTGTCAGTTATGTTCCTTTTTATGCTCTTTAGGAAAGCCCAGTTGGGATAACCGCAATTCTGAAGTGCTTTCTTGATATGGTTCTGCTCCTTCTCTTTCCCCTCTAATGTTGTAGGAATGTTCTGAGCCCTGTGTTGCAAGGTCCTAATGACCCCCAATTTATGTTCCAGTGGGTGGTGAGAGTCGAAAAGTAGGTGCTGGTCTGTGTGTGTGGGTTTCCGGTAGACCTCGATACTAAGGCTTCTGTCTTGTCTAATGTGTACATCACAATCCAAGAAGGCTATTTTCAACGGTTAAAGGACACAGAGCTGAGATAATCCTGCAGAAAGCCCAGAAGTGGCTTCTCAATGAGAGAGTGAGACAAGTACATTTCACCATCGATGCTCTCCAGAACAAGACTAAACTGAGGTTTGAGGAGTTGACAGCCCTTCTTCCCAGTGAAGTTTTGGAACGAGTCTCTGATCTCACTGAGAAGGCACAGCTTTCACAACACACCAAAGGTAAGGAACGTCAGATGCGCAAATTTCAAAAATTGCTGTCTAAAACCACCTCCTCTGGCAAGACAGAAGGTCTGACTTGGAGGAAGAAATCTGACCAGGCTACACAACCGGACATAGAAGAGAAATGGGTGAAGAACTTATCCAACAGGGTACTCACCCAACCAGAGAGAGATGTCTTATCCAAGGGTCTTAACTTTGCAGTTTCACCTGAGCGGATACCGGTAGTAGAACTCATCACAGCCACAGAGACAGCCATCAGGAACAACAACCTGACCAACACGGAGTCAGAACAACTTAGACTGAAGATATCAGCTGCTCTATCCAGTGCGAAAGCACCCCCCTCCAACCTCACCAGCCAAGAAAGGAGGGCTCTTACAGTGCTTCAAAGAGACCGGAACATCACCATCCTTCCTGCTGACAAAGGGAGATGCACAGTGGTGCTAAACACAGCGGACTACCACTCCAGGATGACCAGTCTCCTCAGTGATACAACCACTTATGAAACATTGAGGAGGGACCCCACAAGTGGTTACAAAAAGAAAGTTGTTAGCTGCTTGCAACAACTAGAAAAGGACCAAGCCATCAACCGAGCTCTTTACTACAGATTGTACCCTGGGGAAGCCGTGCCTCTCATATACGGACTCCCCAAGATTCACAAAGAAGGAGCTCCTCTCAGACCTATTATCAGCAGTATAAACTCGGTCACATATAACATTGCTAAACACCTAGCCACAATCTTGGCTCCTCTGGTTGGGAATACACCATATCATGTCAAAAATTCCCAAGATTTTGCTTCTAAAGTTGCAGACCTCAAACTAGATTCAGATGAAACCATGGTTTCCTACGATGTCACTTCTCTGTTCACCTGCATTCCCACCACAGAAGCAGTCGAATCTGTAAGAAAACGACTCCTTCAGGATAGCTCCTTACTGGATAGAACGAAACTCACCACGGATCAGATTTGCACCCTGCTTGACCTCTGCCTGACTACCACTTATTTCCAGTTTAATGAAAGTTTCTACAGACAGAAGCATGGATGCGCCATGGGATCACCAGTGTCCCCTATTGTGGCTAATTTATACATGGAGGAAGTGGAACATATAGCTTTGACCACTTTTGCAGGAGTTGCTCCCAGCCATTGGTTTAGATACGTGGATGATACTTGGGTTAAAATCAAAATCCAGGAGGTGGAAGCTTTCTCGAAACACATCAATGCAGTGGATAGCAACATCAACTTCACTCGGGAGGATGTCAGTGGGAATAATCTAGCCTTCTTGGATTGTGATGTACACATTAGACAAGACAGAAGCCTTAGTATCGAGGTCTACCGGAAACTGAGGAAGCCTTTTGGACGAGAGGTGAAACGTTTTCAAGAATCTTCAAGCAAGTCCAGTTGCCCTTTTCTACCACCCACACTTTACTTGAGAACTTCCAGAGCGATGTAACAATACAGACAATCTGAATCAGACTCCTTGTTACAGGGGAGCCCCTAGTGGCCATATGTGTGCGCAGTACCAATAATGTATTCAGTGTAATTCCATTACTTATGATCTGCTAGGCTATAACACAGACAAACATTCTACAATTAGCACTTTATTAAACAAGTATGTCCTGTACATCTTGTACGTGTATGTATGGGGATGGTTGATTGGGCACCTCTGCTGGTCATGTTGACAAGTGACAAATGAAACCTGGTCTTTTCATTTACAACAGTCTGACTACTCGACCACTTCTAAAACTGCTTTTTGGCATTTCACATGCCAAGATTTTCTGATTGGTTTGACAGGATCCATGAGTTTACAAGCCTACAGACATATGACAGCTGCTGTTATTGCATGCATATACATACGTGTAGCAAGTGTTCTAGGTGGGTGGAGCACAGAAGCACGGCAGGCCAGAACTGAGTTCTCAAAAACTCGTTTATTGTAGCTTTTCAGCTTTAACTACACACATACACACACGCACGCACACAAGTATCCAGGTTGGGAGTAGCTCCTTTCCTCCGCTCTCCCTCTCCTCTTATAGGGCGCGGTCACTGGGGAAGACACACAAACACAGATTAATTCCTGTCAGGTGCAGTGATTCCACCACTTACCTTCCCTGACTCCGCCCTCCATTCACAGACCGATGCTTGACCACGCCCCCGTTGCCACATACCCCCACCGCCCGACTCAGGCCGGGCAGCCGTCCGGCCTGCAGCCGACTCCCCCACCCCACCCCGAAGGGAGAGGAAGTCCAACACAACCATCTGCGCCCCCAGCCTGTGGACCACCTCGAACTTAAACGGCTGGAGTGCCAGATACCAACGGGTGATCCGCGCGTTGGCATCCTTCATGTGGTGGAGCCACTGCAGGGGCACGTGGTCTGACCAGAGGGTGAAAGGGTGCCCCAGCAGATAGTAGCGGAGGGCGAGAACTGCCCACTTGATGGCGAGGCATTCCTTCTGTATGGTGCTGTACCTGCCCTCGCGCACCAACAGCTTGCGGCTGATGTACAGCACTGGACAGTCCTCCCCCTCCACCTCCTGGGACAGAACAGCCCCCAGCCCTCTGTCCAATGCGTCCGTCTGTAAAACAAAGGGGAGAGAAAAGTCAGGGGAGTGTAACAGTGGCCCCCCACACAGTGCAGCCTTTACCTTAGAAAAAGCCTGCTGGCATTGCTCCATCCACTGGACTGGATCTGGTGCCCCCTTTTTAGTGAGATCAGTCAGCGGGCTGGTGACATCTGAATAATTAGGTATAAACCTACGATAGTAGCCAGCCAGCCCCAGGAACTGCCTCACCCCCTTTTTGGTCTTGGGCCTCGGGCAGGCCGCAATCGCTGCTGTCTTATTGATTTGGGGACGCACCTGCCCATTACCCAAGTGGAAGCCCAGATACCGTACTTCCACCCGCCCAATCGCACACTTCTTCGGGTTGGCTGTGAGCCCCGCTCGCCTCAGCGACCCCAGGACGGCCCTCAGGTGTTTTAGGTGCCCCGGCCAGTCATTACTATAAATAATAATGTCATCTAAGTATGCGGCCGCATAGGTGGCATGGGGGCGGAGGACCCTATCCATAAGCCGCTGGAACGTAACGGACGCCCCAAACAGCCCAAACGGATGTGTGACGAACTGGTGTAAGCCAAATGGTGTGGAAAAGGCCGTTTTCTCTCGGGATAGTGGAGTCAAGGGGATCTGCCAATATCCCTTTGTCAAATCCAGTGTCGAATAAAAACGAGCCGTGCCTAGTCGATCGAGCAACTCATCAATACGAGGCATTGGGTATGCATCAAATTTAGACACCGCGTTGACTTTTCTATAGTCCACACAGACAGGACCGACCCGTCGGCCTTGGGAACCAAGACCGCCGGACTGCTCCAGTCACTGTGGGACTCCTCGACAATGCCCATTTCGAGCATGGCCTCGAGTTCTTCCTGAACCACCTTTTTCTTGTGTTCGGGCAGTCTGTAAGGGCGGCTGCGCACTACCACCCCTGGGGGCATCTCAATGTGGTGTTCTATGAGGTGGGCATGGCCGGGCAGGGGCGAGAACATGTCAGAAAATTCTGTTTGCAACCGGGCGACCTCCGCGAGCTGGGTCAGGGAGAGTTGGGCTCCACAGGGGACTGGAGCAGTGGGTGATGCCGATTTTCCCTTTTGAACCTCCGGCCCCAGCTCCGCCTTCTCTGGAACCACCGACACCAGCGCCACGGGGGCCTCCTCGCTCCAACGTTTTAACAGACTGAGGTGGTATACCTGTAATGCCCCACCCCTGTCCGTTCGCCTCACCTCATAGTCAATGTCCCCGACTCGCCGTGTGACATCAAAGGGTCCTTGCCACCTGGCGATTAATTTAGAGCTCGACGTGGGCAATAACATGAGTACTTTGTCTCCCAGTGTGAATTCCCTAAGGCGCGTGCCCCTGTTGTACAGGCGGACTTGACGTTCTTGAGCCTGCCGCAAATTCTCCTGGGTTATGTATGTGAGTGTGTGGAGTTTTGCACACAGGTCAATAACGTATTGAATTTCATTTTTGCACGAGGAAGGTCCCTCCTCCCAATTTTCCTGCAGCACATCTAGGATGCCACGCAGCTTACGCCCATATAATAATTCGAATGGGGAGAACCCCATGGAGGCTTGTGGGACCTCTCGCACTGCAAAAAGCAGGGGTTCGAGCCATTTATCCCAGTTACGTGCGTCCTCGCTTACAAATTTTTTAATTATGTTTTTGAGGGTGAGATTAAACCGTTCAACTAAGCCGTCCGTTTGTGGGTGATAAACGCTGGTGCGGATCAGCTTGATTCCCAATAACCCATACAGTTCGCGCAGTGAGCGTGACATGAACGTAGTGCTTTGATCAGTCAGAATCTCTTTGGGGATTCCAACTCGGGAGATGACATGGAAGAGCGCTTCCGCAATACTACGTGCAGAGATATTGCGAAGTGGCACTGCTTCCGGATATTGTGTTGCATAGTCCACCAGAACTAAAATAAAGCGATACCCTCGTGTTGACCGATCTAATGGCCCAATGAGATCCATCCCAATTCTTTTGAACGGGGTCTCGATTAATGGTAGAGGGCGCAAAGGCGCTTTTGGGATGGCCGCTGGATTTACTAACTGGCATTCGCGGCATGCCGTACACCACCTACGGACATCGCCACGAATCCCTGGCCAATAGAACCAGGCCATTATTCAGGCTAGTGTCTTATCCTGCCCTAAGTGTCCAGCCATGGGATAAAAGTGAGCCGCCTGGAATACCAATTCCCGGCGGCTCTTTGGGATCAAAAGTTGGGTTATTTGTTCCTTAGTTTGAGTGTCCTGCGTCACTCAGTATAACCTATCCTTAATAATGGAAAAATAGGGGAAAGACGGGGTGGTGTTTGGCTGGAGTGTTTGACCATCAATTACTCTCACTTGGTCAAACGCATGCCGCAGAGACTCGTCTCGCGATTGCTCTAACGGAAAATCCGCGAGGGATTCCCCAAGAGAGGGAGGAGGAGCATGCTGCTCCTCACTCTGACGCGGTGATGATGTAGATGGCTCTGTGACAGCTGCTCCCGCCAATGCCACTCTGGGACCTCCCCCCGCTGAACTATGGCAGGCCCCACTCTTCACTAAATGCGCCATTAATTCCCCAAATCCCGACCAATCAGTCCCCAAAATTATCGAGTGGGTAAGGCAAGGATAAACCGCCATTTTTACTCTAAATTTTTCCCCTCGAAATAGAATGTGGACCGACACTAAAGGGTAGTTGTGAACATCCCCATGCACACACAACACCTTCACCAATTGTGCTCTCCCCAATGCCTTGTCTTGCACCAGGCTTTGGTGGATTGAGGTCTGATTACAGCCAGAGTCCACCAAAGCCTGATACGTATCCCCTTGGATACTCACCGGTATGCGATACGCTCCAGCCCAATCGAGGGCGGTTCCTGGCGCATCGGGGATCCGGACCACCGCGCCCACCTCCATCACCGAGCACTGATGCTGGAGGTGCCCCGGCTCCCCACAGCACCAGCACACCGGCCCAGGCTCTCTCTCTGCACCGGTGTTCTGGATATCACTCACCTGAGGGGGAAAAGACACAGGCACGGAAGTAGGAAATGGTAGGACACTGCGGGTGCGGCGGGCCGGCTGGGGTGGAGCCTACCCCTGCCTCCACAGTGGGGTAATGGCGCGAGGGAGAGGAACAGAAGGGGAGAGGGGAGGGGAGAAGGGGAGACACGCTGTCCTGCCGTTGGAACGGCCGCCATATGGTCCTCCGCCAGCTGAATGGCCTGATTCAGCGACGCCGGGCGATGGCACTGGACCCACTCCACAGTTCCTTCTGGAATTCGAGCGACGAACTGCTCCAGCACCACCAGATCGATGATCTCAGCGTCACGGTTGTCGGCCCTCAGCCACCGGCGGCAGGCGTCCCGGAGTTGCTGGCCAAACGCAAACGGCCGGCCGACCTCCTCCAGGCGCAGCACACGGAAGCGCTGCTGCTGCTCCAGAGTGCGACCCACGCGCTGGAGGACAGCCCTGCGGAGGTCCGCGTAGACCAGCCGGCTGTCAGCGGGGAGCTGTAGCGCGGCCAGCTGCGCCTCGCCTGTGAGCAGGGGGAGGAGGCGCGCCGCGCACTGTTCCACCAGCCAACCCTACGGCTCTGCTGCCTGCTCAAAGAGAGCGAGGAAGGCCTCGGGGTCGTCGTGCGGGCCCATCTTCATTAGGATGAAGTGGAAAGGGCCCACGGCGGTGGAGGTGGTGGACCCCGCCGACGTGAGTAGGTGCCGGAACGCCTGGCGATCTTCCTGCTGCGCCAGCACCAGGGCCTCGAACCTTTGCTCCTGTTCTTCCCGGAGGGCGACCAGCACCTGGTGCTGGCTCTGTTGGGCCATGGCGAGGGCATGGATCAGGTCCTTGAAGGGGGAGGACTCCATGGGGCTGTTCTCTCCTGCGCTCCGTCCCGGGTTTCGGCACCACTGTAGCAAGTGTTCTAGGTGGGTGGAGCACAGAAGCACGGCAGGCCAGAACTGAGTTCTCAAAAACTGGTTTATTGTAGCTTTTCAGCTTTAACTACACACATACACACACAAGTATCCAGGTTGGGAGTAGCTCCCTTCCTCTGCTCTCCCTCTCCTCTTATAGGGCGCGGTCACTGGGGAAGACACACAAACACAGGTTAATTCCCGTCAGGTGCAGTGATTCCGCCACTTACCTTCCCTGACTCTGCCCTCCATTCACAGACTGACACTTGACCACGCCCCTGCTGCCACAATACGTAAGTTAATCTTGATAATGGGCAGCACAGCAATGTAGTGGTTAGCTCTGTCACTTCACAGCAAGAAGGTTCTGGGTTTGAGCCCAGCAGCTGACGGGTCCTGTCTGTGTGGAGCTTGCATGTTCTCCCTGTGTCTGCATGGTTTTCCTCACACAGTTCAAAAACATGTGGTTACAGTACATTAATATGAGGCAGCCATGGCTTGAGCTGAAGTGCCCTTGAGGAAGGCACCTAAACTCCAACTGCTCCCTGGGCGCTGTAGCATAGTTGCCCACTGCTCTGGGTATGTGTGTGTGCTCATTGCTCATGTGTGTGTTCACTGCCCCAGATGGGTTAAATGCAGAGGAGGAATTTCACTGTGCTTAATTAAGCTGGTGCTTGAATGTATGTGTGATAAATAAAGGCTTCTTGGCTTGTCTTCTTCTTGGCTTGGCATAATTATTGATCTCTACCATACGTAATTTATATCTCGCGTGCACGATCAGTCATTTGTGTAATCATGTCCATCATGTAAACAAAGTTCAATAAAGAGTGGGCATTACTGTGTATACAGCCTGTGAAAGATCAGCCAGGCAAATAAGGTGTCTGCACAGTGAGTATGTATTATTTTTAAATAATTTATGTACAAGATCTAGGCCTAATACTTAAATATCTCTTTATATTTCTGGTTTGTATAGAGATTCATATTTTGGAAATATCCCAGCGTTTTAATGTATTTAAAATCTGGATCTGCATCTGATAGACTCCAGCGTAGACCTATAACAGCCTAATATTTGTAATGATCTAAGACTAATGTCTGATTTATCATATGTCAAGGTCAAAATAAACACTGCTCGGTGCTGTCACACGCTAAACATGTGCTGTTATAAACTGTCAGCAGATACACAATCTACTTGTAGGTTTTGGTACTAAAATAAATGTTATACAAATAAACTGAAATGCTTGGAAATTGCATATTTCAATGCCGTTTTAAACCATTTATCGGGGAGAGACCCCCAGACTCCCTGCCGTCATTGAGTCGTCGGTGTGCAGCCTCAGCCTCTGGCATCACTTCAGAAATGGACCAGCATTTAGCTCCATGTTAGCTCTGGATTCTGTATCATCAGCTGGCTCAAGCAGTGATTTCCCAATTTGCATGATTTGCATAAAGAACTTTTCCTCTGGTGTGTAATGAATGTTTTGGACAATCTGAGACCTCAGTAAAGCATGTAACATTACTGTTTTTCATCAGTAGGTTATGCTATAGAATGACAAAATGATTGAAAAGGAATAATGCTGCTTGTTATAATATCTTGTACGTGTATATACTCACCCTTGGTGGATGACAGGCTCATGGTCAGAACCACCAGTCTTTAAAACTGTTTTTCACATTTTATCGTTTATGTACATTCTGACATGTTGATCAGCCAAATTGATCCAATTTAATCTCAGTTCTTAGAAGAAATCAGCTTGTCATAGACCACTTCAGCTGCTTTTAGTGTGTGTGTCAGTCTAGAAGGTCACATACCACACACCATTCCATACATGTCTTGTGCTTGTGACCATCAATAGATCTATTGCGCGTGATGTCACGCATCACGTGATCATTTCTCCTGGGGGACAACCAGACACCGTCTTTCCTGTAAACCAGGTTTAATCTGTCTTGGTTCATTTTTGCATTGTTTTTTGTTGTTCAAATCATTCAAATAGAGAAAGCGATAAAAGGTATTACCATCTCCCTGGAACTTTGTCTTGAACTTCTAATTGTTGTTTAGGAACTTGACTTGGGCATTTCTTTAGAAAGGAAATATCTCTGATCTGGGAATAGGAGATTTTTTCACAGCAGTAGGAAGAACCCAGTATGCCTTTTTATCTGTAACTGTCAGTGAATCCCTTTGTTTCACTCCAGCATCGATAGGCCACAACAACGATGCTCTGTGAGAACAGCTCTCTCCAAGGCCTGCCACATGGCCATAATCTTGCCATTTTTTTCCCCCCAACAATCCACAGTGTTAAAGGTTTTTCGGTCATTCTTTGCAAGTGGTTAACCTGGATTAGAATATAGGTTGTATTCAGTCACGTGACTTTTGCTTGCGAGTTTACTTCTGGTTAATTAAGTGGTGGTCAGGCAAACCAATTTGGCCGCTGTTATGCGAAGAGCGAGTGGAACCATCTCCGACTATTTTCACAGTTTAGAGGCCAATGCACGATCAAGATCTCTTCAGAAAGTTGCTCTTTGTGATGGGATAGATCCTTACATGCTAACAAAGAAGGGTTTTTCCGATGAGTTGGAAAATTATCCATCCATTGAGTTCCCCAACATCTCAAACTACCTAGTGCTGCAGACATCGTTCTACATGGACAAACAGATGAAAACCTGGAAGAGCATGATTCTCAATCCTCCCTGTTCTTTTCTTGCAGCAAATTATTTATATATATATATATATATATATATATATATATATATATATATATATATATATATATATTTTTTTTTTAAATTAAAACAAAGTAAATGCAGTGAGAAATTACACTGCAACATCTACATATGTACAGTACCCTCCACAATTATTGGCACCCCTCATTAAGATAATGTTCTGAGGCTTCTAATAAATTCATTTTTTTTAAATAGGACAACAATGCAAAAAAAGAGAAAAAGCCAACCTTTAATTCAAGTGCATTTATTCAATGGAAAAAAATCCCACATTAAGAAATAATTCTTTTACATGAAATCATGTGTGCCACAATTATTGGCACCCCTGATGTTAATACTTTGTACAACTCCCTTTTGCCAACAAGACAGCACTTAATATTCTCCTATAGCATTTCACAAGATGGGAGAATACAGAGAGAGGGATATTCGACCATTCCTCTTTGCACAATCTCTCTAAATCATCCAGAGTCCTGGGTCCTCTCCTATGCACTCTCCTCTTCAGCTCACCCCACAGGTTTTCAATTGGGTTGAGGTCTGGGGACTGAGATGGCCATGGGAGGAGTTTGATTTTGTGTCTGGTGAACCATTTTTGTGTAGATTTGGCCACATGTTTAGGGTCATTATCTTGCTGAAAGACCCACTGACGACCTATCTTCAGCTTTCGGGCAGAGGCCACCAGATTTTGATTTAAAATGTCCTGGTATTTCAAAGAGTTCATGATGCCATGTACCGTAACAAGGTTCCCGGGGCCTTTGGAAGAGAAACAGGCCCACAGCATCACCGATCCTCCCCCATACTTCATAGTGGGCATGAGGTGCTTTTCTGTATACTCATCTTTTGTGATGTATTAGAGTGCTTGTTGCCAAAAAGCTCTATCTTGGTCTCATCTGACCAAAGCACATGGTCCCAGTTGAAGTCCCAGTACCGCTTAGCGAAACATTTACGTTTATGCTTGCAAGTGAGAAAAGGCTTTTTCCATGCATGCCTCCCAAACAGCTTGTTGGCATGTAGATAGCGCCTGATGGTTGTTATGGAGACTTTGTGACCCCAAGATGCTACTCTTTGATGCAATTCTCTAACAGTGAGCTTTGGAGAACTTTTTACTTCTCTTACCATCCTCCTCACTGTGCGTGGTGGCAAGATAAACTTGCATCCTCGTCCAGGCTTGTTTGCCACTGTTCCAGTTGTTTTAAACTTCTTGATGATTCCTCTGACTGTAGATATGGGCAGGTGTAGGCAAGTGGCTATTTTCTTGTAGCCGCCTGACTTATGAAGGTCGACACACATCTGCCTTACTTGAATAGTGTGTTCTCTTGTCTTTCCCATGTTGAAGAGTGGATAAGAGAAATAGGCCTCTGTGTCACATCATATTTACACCCCAGGGAAACAGGATGTGATGAATTACTAATTAAAGGTTCTTAGATACTCTGATCAACTTTATAAACTACAGTAGAAATGACAGAAATGCTTCAATTACATTTATTTTCTATGAATTGTTATGGGTGCCAATAATTGTGGAACAGGTGATTTTATGAAAAATAATTATTTCTTAGTCAGGGATTTTTTATTATTATTTTTAATTCACTTGAGTTAAGGGTTACACTTTTCTACAATTTTCAGTGTGAGATTATGCTTCTGCAAAAAAAATTTGAATTTATTTTAAGGCTTTTAACACATCTTAACCGGGGTGCCAATAATTGTGGAGGGCACTGTAGGTAATGCTCGGCCACAAATCTACATCATCACTCCAATCGTTTTGAGGAATTTTGTACGACTCATAAACACCTATAAAAAACCCCCACTAATTTCCGTGTATATCTATTCTTTCCTCCTTTCTGACTTAGATTATCCAAGTAATCCGGTGCTAAAGCTTTTTTAGCTGTAGCTTTCTTCAAACTACAGATGTCCGACATCTTCAATATCGCTTGTCTTCAGTATGTAAACAAAGTTTGCTTGTCCCCCAGGAAAAGGGTAGCAACGATTGCTAATATAAATGTGATGTCAGTGCAAGGGGTCTATAAGGTCATGATGAATAGCTGTTCTTTCTCAACACAGTCACACTCCCATACACATTTACCGTACACTCACTAATTTACTCACTCTCCAGGTGGGAAATCTTTTCGGAGCCCATCGGTCAACTATCATCACTCTGTATAATGGAGCCTTTGACTCTTCTTCTGCTGTCTTCCTTATTGTAAAGGTAAAAAAAAAAAAGTCCTGGGGCTTTTTAATAATAATACAATTCTGCTGATAAAATGGTTTTATTTGGTTGTGTTGGTAATGAAGATGATAATGCGGCCTTTGTTTTTTCTTAGCTGCTGTATGAAGATGGAGTGTCCCTCCGTGACTTGCTCCTCTTCTTGTCCTGCTGCAGTGTTATTCATCTGATTCGCACCTTCCTGCTGATGCCTCGGAAACACATCCCCTACCCTCTCCCTGAGAACTACACCTACGGGTAAATCACGTTTTTTTTTTTCTCAAAACCTCCAGATTAATGTATTTTTCGAAAGATCCTGTTCCAGACTGTGAACAGAAAGAGATAGTTTTCTGTCCTTGAGAACAGCATCTACAGATCCTTTGCCACACCAGTGGTTAGCTCACTTATCCATGTTCGGAAGCGCTTGAGAGTCGAATCTGCTTTAAAGAGTGAAACAGAAGTGTCTGTAACAGGGCCATGTTAACCCTTGCCGAGGCCCTGGGCAGACACACCCCCGAGGCCCCACCCCCGCCTGTTGTCAGCAAATTCACCCCCTCAGACGTGCCTGTCTAACTAGACACAGAAACTTAAATAATGACAGTGGCACAATTAGAAATACTATTGAACGATAAAACTTTATATCCATCAACACCTATTTAATCGAGAAAAAACAATGGTGAAATAGGCAATTGCATGGTGAAAAAATCCATCAGACATCACGGTTAACAAGTCTGGTTAACTAAAGTTTAGCCTCAAGAAGCCTTTGAATGAGTGAGTCAATGAACAACATGTCAAGAACATAACCTAGGCCTACAACAGTTTCTTTAGTATTCAGCACAAGAACATTCATTTGGTATATAACCGTTCGTTTTCATTTTGGAATCCAGGTGACTTTTAACTTGTGAAAACAAAGAGCGATAACAAAGAAAGAAAAATATCTTGCTTCTCAGAAATAAATCTCAAAATGTTAGGCTATATGAAACATTTCATCCTTTCACACACGTAATGTCCCAAACAGCAGTGGCACACAACTTTGCACATTCAGTTTGACAGCCATGGGTCAACTTACAAGGGCACTTTCCTACTTTTCTGGAAAGCGAAGTCATTAATTAAATCATTGAACTCAAGCTGGCGTAGCGTGTGAAGACATGGTGGACAGTGATCATATTGACAATGACGGGTGATTTATGCGACGGGACAAGGTGGGCCTTACGGGTGGCGAAATGCATCAAAAATGTTATCAATATGATCAAAACTTCTGAAAATATCGTTTCATATTTTCCGATCTGGGCGGCACAGTGGTGTAGTGGTTAGCGCCGTCGCCTCACAGCAAGAAAGTCCGGGTTCGAGCCCTGTGGCTGGCGAGGGCCTTTCTGTGTGGAGTTTGCATGTTCTCCCCGTGTCCGCGTGGGTTTCCTCCAGGTGCTCCGGTTTCCCCCACAGTCCAAAAACATGCAGGTTAGGTTAACTGGTGACTCTAAATTGACCGTAGGTGTGAATGTGAATGGTTGTCTGTGTCTATGTGTCAGCCCCGTGATGACCTGGCGACTTGTCCAGGGTGTACCCCGCCTTTCGCCTGTAGTCAGCTGGGATAGGCTCCAGCTTGCCTGCGACCCTGTAGAACAGGATAAAGCAGCTACAGATAATGAGATGAGATGAGATGAGATTTTCCGATCTCGCTACCTCCGAGGCCCCCTAGTGGCCGAGGCCCTGGGCAGCTGCCCATGAAGCCCATTAGGATAACGCGTCCTTGGTCTGTAAGACTCTTTATTTCTACTCCCATCCAATCCCTTTCAAATGTTCCTGCAATTAATATTTTTGTTTGTACCCAGCTGTGAAATTTTCTAAATAATTGAGTTCATTCTTTTTGCCAAAAATCTGTAGTTTAATACCAAAGATGGATGAATGAATGCAATACAATAAACACCTTGCAAGTGCAACCTGCCATGGCAAGGCAAGGCAAGTTTATTTATATAGCACATTTCATACACAGTGGCAGTTCAATGTGCTTTACAGAAGTAAAAGCAAAACAGTAAACAATAGAGAATAAAATTACATAAAATAAATGGGAAAAAATATAATAAGAATTAAACAATAGTAGAAATAAAATAATAAAATGAAGTAGAAGTTCAAATAGGGGGAGGAAAAAAACAGCAGAATAAAATAGAATAAAAGTTAAGTAAAATTTGAAACATGCAGAAACTGTAAAAGTACAGATTATAAAACATGTAAAGAAGACAATATTAATTATTTAACAGAAAGCATCTGAAAACAGCTTGGTCTTTAACCTAGATTTGAAGCTGCCAACAGCAGGAGCATTTTTAATGTCCTCTGGCAGTTGGTTCCATAGCTGCACTGCATAGTAGCTAAAAGCTGCTTCACCATACCGGTACTTTGTTTTAACAACAGGTTTTACCAGTAAATTTTTCTGCTGCGATCTGGTAGATCTGATTGGGTTAGGCCGCTGCAACATATCAGAGAGGTAATTGGGCCCTGTACCATTTAGAGATTTGTACACCAGCAGCAATGCTTTAAAGTCAATTCTGTAGCTTACTGGAAGCCAGTGAAGGGACCTTAGAATTGGAGTAATGTGCTCTGTTCTTTTTGCTCGTGTGAGAACCCTAGCTGCTGCATTTTGCACCAGCTGAAGTCGTTTGATGGTCTTTTTTGGCAGGCCTGTGAAAAGGCCATTGCAGTAATCAACCCTACTAGAGATGAAGGCATGTATCAGTTTTTCCAGATCATTTTTTGACATAAGTCCTCTTAGTTTGGAAATGTTTTTTAGGTGATAGAATGCCGTTTTAGTGATTGCTTTCATGTGACTGTCAAAGTTTAGCTCGCTGTCAATGAAAACACCAAGATTTTTAACCATTTCTTTAGTTTTAATCCCTTTTGTGTCAAGAATACTGGTAATCCTGAGTCTTTCATCTTTTTTTTCCAAATAGAATTACTTCTGTTTTATCTGAGTTCAGCTGAAGAAAATTTTGTGCCATCCAGTTGTTGATTTGATCGATACACTGGTAGAGACATTCAAGGGGGGCATAATCATTAGGTGATAAAGCAAAATAAATGTGGGTGTCATCTGCATAGCAGTGATACAAAATTGAATTGTTATTGATAATTTGCCCAAGTGGGAGCATATAAAGGTTGAAAAGTAATGGTCCAAGAATCGACCCCTGGGGGACACCACAGGTCAAGGACATTGACGTTGAGGAACAATTTCCCATGGTAACAAAGAAGCTTCTATCTTTTAAGTGTGAATTTAACCAATTGATAACTTTACCAGTCAATCCAACCCAGTGTTCAAGTCGATATAGCAGTATGTTGTGATCAACAGTATCAAAAGCTGCACTGAGGTCCAGTAATACCAGGACCGATGTTTTGCCTGCATCAGTATTAAGACGCATGTCATTTATAACTTTAATCAGCGCTGTTTCAGTGCTATGATTGGCACGAAAACCTGACTGAAAATTATCAAAACGTCTGTTTGATATCAAGAAGGCAGTTAATTGATTGAAGACAATTTTTTCAAGGATTTTCCCGATGAATGGTAAATTTGATATTGGCCTGTAGTTATTTAATACTGAAGGATCCAGATTATTTTTTTTAAGTAGGGGCTTTACAACGGCTTTTTTCAGGGACACAGGAACAACGCCAGTCTCTAGGGATGTATTTATAATTTGAAGCACATCTGTAATTATAAGATGAAGAACAGACTTAAAAAAGTTGGTGGGCAGAATGTCCAATTCAGATGTTGAGGAACTGAGATTTTGTACAGTTTTTTTCAAGAGTCTCATAATCAATTAAACAAAATTCTGACATTGTGTTGAAGTTATCTATCTGTGTCATTGGTGATTGCAGTTTTTCAATTTTTTGCAGCTGAGATATATTATGAGCAATATTCTGCCGTATTTTATCAATTTTACCTTTGAAGAAGGATGCAAACTCATTGCATTTACTAACTGAGAGAAGTTCAGGTGCTAATTGTAGAGGGGGATTATGGCCAGTATTTCTCTGTTAATGAATGTGGACCACATGAAAGTAAAAACTGTCCGCTGTTGTAACTTTTCTTTAATGCTAGTCCTGATACATACCTCTAAACTAAATGCAATAGACCACTGGACCAAACAAATAGCTCAGCTTTAAAGCTAGACGGCCTTTCGAGTTCATAAAATCGGTGAAATTTAGTTCCCTCTGAAATTTGGTCATGGTGATACATGTTTATTTCTGTAATATCTCACAAAATATCAGGCCGTTCTGTGGCTGGGAAGTTATTTAATTTGAGGGGATTCCCGAGCAAATAATATGCATGAAATCGCTCGCTTCGCGCAGTCAAGCAGACAGAGGAAGTCTGGTGTGCGCATGCGCAGGTTTACCTTGACTGTGCACTGACAGTTACATCATTCTGTCGCTAAATGAACAGCTGATCACACCGAGGTGCTCGCTGACCGCCGATATTTATTAGTTTAGTCCTGCGCTTCCTTTCCTTCACAACATAACGTCTTTTCTTTTCGCTTTCCGTTACTGTAGCCAGTCGTTCATGTTTCATTCGCATACTCATGTTCTCTATTTTTCTCTCCTGTTTCAAATTTGTATCCCACAATGCCTTGCGCGAACAGTGAAAGCCCACCACGTGATGCATGACGTAGTATCTTGTATTGGATCATGGTGAAGCAGGAAAAAATAGCGGAGAATTTAGGGCCATGTGACCCTAAATTAATTAATTAATTGTTCTATTTTTAAAAAAAAAAACAGAAAAAACAACTAATAAACACTGGAAGTCTGTGATTCGAATTTGGCAGTTTTTGGTCCACTAAACAAAAATAATTGGGTGTCTGGGAAAATTATTTTTATGACCTAAACTTGAAAAATCTGAAAGGCAGTCTACCTTTAAATTCATTAAAAATTTTAACTGTTTAAAAAAAAAAGCATGCAAATCGATCTGACTGACTGTGCCGCAAAGTGGATCATTATATTAGGCTTGAAACATTTTCTGCATAAGATTCACAAAGGGATTCACAAATTTGTTTCTCAAAAGGGAAACACATGAATTATTATATGAACACGCCTTATATTTCTAAAGCATAGTGTTTGCATGCATTCTTTATGATTATCTAATGCAAGTTTACTTTAAAATTCTAGGTTGCTTTGTTGTGTTTCGTTTTGTATTGCAGACTGAGATGTGGAGATGCTCAGAAATCTAGGGAGTCCAAAACTTTAAGTAGTACGAGCAACATCCAGAATTATGAGAGTTTGGAGATAACTCAAGAAAGCAATTCTGCCAAGACCACCACCACTCCAGACATGCCAGGTGAAGAGACTCTGGTCAATGATTCCAGTCAGACTGCTAAAGTTTGAGTTAAAGAAGCCATCTATTGTTTCCTACCTACAAAAATAGTCAGTCAATGTTACTTCGAGCATTTTCTCAGGTTCTAAAACTAAACTAGTGCGGTCCAGAACTCAGACATGTACAGCAGTATGGACGAATAATTATTTATTTACGTGTCTCTTAGAGCGAAGCTTCAAAAGCTGCATCTTCTCTTGGTTCTTCCTATGGCATCTGCTATGGTTATCAATCATGCAGCTTAGACACTACCTGTTCATTGGGACTCTCAACCCGATGCTCAACCGCCTAACAGCTGGTGACCCCCACCTTGGTACAGTATACACACACACACACACACTTGCTTCAGTATGTACTATACACATGCCAAAAATATTCTAATCAAGTGTGTACTTCTGCTGTGCCTTTTTCCTTAGTGAGCACATACACAAATGCATTTGCCTTCACCCAGCTATGTGGGATTCTGTGCGCCCCCTGGAATGGGCTCATTATGGACCGGAATAAAGGAAAACCCAGGGAAAATGGTCTGGATTGTTCACTTACACAATAATCCTATCATTATCATGATGAATTTTTACATCAGAGTATTGTAGGTGTAATTAGTTTTATTCTATCCACATTCACTGGATATGAGCAACTGCATGCTCTGATTGGCTACTCTACGACTAGGATATCAGCTCATATACCGTGAGTAGAGAAAAACAAAATGGCGGCTTTGTCATCAAGTATTTAAAAGAAACAGAAATAGCTAAAAGAATAGAGCCCCCCCCCCATATCTCCTGTTCCACACTCCAGCCCAGTCGATGGTGGTAATGCACCTTTAAGTTGGTTTGCCAACCGCCAAAAAACCCTAAAGAAGAAGAACAAAATGGCGGAGTGTATTGCTGAACCAACCGAGGATGAAATAAAAACTCTACTCGAAAACAAAACCCCCCAAAATACAAAAAAAAGCAACAAAATATGGAATAAAAGTATTTGATGGTAAGAACGTATCTTTTATTTTTCAAGAATTATAGCATTTTTCACAAATTGCTACTGCCATTTCGCCGGTTTGTTTACATTCTAAGTGGAAATGATTTTATCAGATGTTTTGTATAAAAGTTTTTATTTATCGACTTTGCAAAAAATAAAAACGTTCTGTTTCTCAAAATTCAGTGAATGTGGATAGAATAAAACAATTATTCTACTCAATCTCATCGTACATGGCTTATAGCCAAATCGCCGCTACGTGCCTCGTCAGCTATCAGCTCATGGACGACTTGATTTTGTGGAATAACTGTGAAGTGTAACACTGTTATATATAGTACTCATTAATTAGGTGGTTAAATATATTTTATCATTATATTAATTACTGTAAAATCCAAAAAAAATCATACTTTTCCATAGAATGTGATTGTTGTGCCATATCCTATCTTAAAGTAAATACAGTGTCAAGTCAAGTTTATTTGGACAGCGCTTTTAACAATAAACGTTGTCGCAAAGCAGCTTTACAGAATTTGAACGACTTAAAACATGAGCTAATTTTATCCCTAATCAGTGCCTTGCAAAAGTATTCATCCCCCTTGGTGTTTGTCCTGTTTTGTTGCATTACAAGCTGGTATTAAAATGGATTTTTGGGGGGTTAGCACCATTTGATTTACACAACATGCCTACCACTTTAAAGGTGCATATTGTTTTTGTATTGTGACACAAGCAATAATTAAGATGAAAAAACAGAAATCTGGAGTGTGCATAAGTATTCACCCCCTTTCGTATGAAACCCCTAAATAAGAGCTGGTCCAACCAATTCACTTCATAAGTCACATAATTATTTGATTAAGATCCACCTGTGTGCAATCAAAGTGTCACATGATCTGTCACGATGCCTGTATAAGTCAACCTGTTCTGGAAGGACCCTGACTCTGCTACACTATTAAGCAAGCAACATGAAAACCAAGGAGCACTCCAAACAGGTCAGAGACAAAGTTGTGGAGAAGTATAGACCAGGGTTGGGTTATAAAAAATATCCCAAACTTTGAATATCCCAGAGAGCACCATTAAATCCATTATAGCAAAATGGAAAGAATATGGCACCACTACAAACCTGACAAGAGAAGGCCACCCACCAAAACTCACAGACCGGGCAAGGAGGGCATTAATCAGAGATGCAACAAAGACACCAACGATAACGCTGAGAGAGCTGCAAAGATCCACAGTGAAGATGGGAGTATTTGTCCATAGGGCCACTTTAAGCAATACACTCTACAGAGTGGGACTTTATGGGAGAGTGGCCAGAAAAAAAGCCATTGCTTAAAAAAAAAAAAGTCATGTTTAGAGTTTGCCCAACAGCATGTGGCAGACTCCCCAAACATATGGAAGAAGATTCTCTGGTCAAATGAGACAAAAATTGAACTTTTTGGCCATCATGGGAAACACCATGTGTGGCGCAAACCCAACACCCTGAGAACACCATCCCTACAATGAAGCATGGTGGTGGCAGCATCATACTGTGGGGATATTTTTCATCTGCAGGGACAGGAAAGCTGGTCAGGACTGAAGGAAAGATGGATGGCACTAAATACAGGGCAATTCTGGAGGAAAACCTGTTTGAGTCAGCCAGAGGTTTGAGACTGGGACTAAGGTTCACGGTCCAGCAAGACAGTGACCTTAAACATACTGCTAAAGCTACACTGGAGTGGTTTAAAGGGAAAGATTTAAATATCTTGGAATGGCCTAATCAAAGCCCAGACCTCAAACCAATTGAGAATCTGTGGCATAACTTGAAGATTGCTACACCAACGCAACCCATCTAATTTGAAGGAGTTGGAGCAGTTTTGCCTTGAGGAATGTGCAAAAATCCCAGCGGCTAGATGTGCTAAGGTAATGGAGACATACCCCAAGAGACTTGCAGCTGTAATTGTAGCAAAAGGTAACTCTATAAAGTATTGACTTTGGGTGGGGGAGTGAGGGGCCGGTGAATACTTATGCACACTCCAGATTTCTACTTTTTCATCTTAATTATTGTTTGCGTCACAATAAAAAAACAAACAAACAAAACCAATGTGCACCTTTAAAGTGGTAGGCATGTTGTGTAAATCAAATGGTGCTAATCCCCCAAAAATCCATTTTAATTCCAGCTTGTAATGCAACAAAACAGGACAAACACCAAGGGGGATGAATACTTTTGCAAGGCACTGTATAGTGATCCCTATTGTGAAATATTGATACCAGCACACACGTAAGCCTAGACATAAGACACTAGTGCACTACAGCATACATTTCTGCTGTCTCTCGTAGTAAAAATATTACTCCTCTTTCTATGTTTGTGTTGTAGGCCAGAGTGAAAGTGAGGCAGACCTAAAGGCAGCCATACTGTCTCTGTTTCTGACAGCACTGCAGTGTGTGCTCTTCTCACTGTGTGCTGCCATTCCTCTACTACCCCTGCAATACCTCACATTTGTACTACAGGTTCTCAATAGATCCTTTCTCTACGGAGGGAACGCAGCTTTCATCAGCCTGGCGTAAGTCCACATGTACACTACACATCCATCCATTACCTATACTGCTTATCCTACTGAGGGTTGTGGGTGAGCTGGGTCCAGTCCTAGCTGACATTGGGTGAGGCGTGGGTACACCCAGGAGAGGTCGTCAATCTATCGCAGGGTTAATACAGAGACAAATAAACACACTCACATTCACATCTATGGGCAAATTAGAGTAGCCAGTTGACCGAAATGTCTTTGGACTGTTTGAAGAAATCCACACAGGTATGTGGAGAACATATAAACTCCACACAAAAAAAACCTCCCAGTTGACTGGTAGGTTTGAACTCATAACCTGCTGGCTGTGAGGCAACAGTGCAAACCACCATACCCCCCTACACTAGGCTTGTGTGATTATTATTATTTTTACTTCATCTTAAAATAAACACCACAATCCAGATAAAACAAAAAACACTTCAGAATAAAGAACAGGGAGTATTAAAGAGGAATTGGGGAAGATTAGTCTTTTTTGCATGAAGTCTCTGACAGTTAGCTGGGTTTGACATTTAAATAGTTTTCTTTAGACTTTGTGCCCTTTTAAACAAAGCATGCAAGCTTCAATATGCTAACACACCTCTAATACCAAATAATCTTCACTAATAGGCTATTGATATCGTAGTATCAAAGGAAAGCTTTGCACTTTCACCACTTTGGGTTGAAGGAGATCACGATATGGCAAGAAGGCTGGAAAGAATTTGCACTGAACACACACAATCATAAGAAGAAAATTCCTTTTTGCTATCATCCACTGAACTTGTAGATTATTGATTGCATTTACTAGTGCTTCTCAAAAAAATAAGGTAGCAGGGTGGTGTAGTGGTTTGCACTATCGCCTCACAGCAAGAAGGTTCTGGGTTTGAGCCCAGTGGCCAATGGGGGCCTTTCTGTGTGGAGTTTGCATGTTCTCCCCATTTCTGTGTGGGTTTGCTCTGGTTTACCCCCACAGTCCAAAGACATGTAGGTTAGACTAATAGGTGGCTCTAAATTGACTGTAGGTGTGAATGGTTGTTTGTCTCCATGTATCAGCCCTGCAATGACCTGGTGGCTTGTCCAGGGTGTACCTCACCTCTCGCCCATGGTCAGCTGGGATAGGCTCCAGCTTGCTTGCGACCCTGTAGAACAGGATAAAGCAGCTAGAGATAATGAGATGAGATGAGAAGGTTAACTGTCATATATTCTATATTCATTAGACAAAGTGAAATATTTCAAGCCCTGTTTTATTTTTGATGATTATGGCTTATAGCTCATGAAAATCAGAAATCCAGTATCTCAAATTATTAGAATATTTCCTTCGATCAATCAAAACAGGATTTACAAGACAGAAAATGTCCACCTTCTGAAAAGTATGTTCATTTATACACTCAATATTTGGTTGGGGCTCCTTTACCACAAATTACTGCATTAATGGAGCATGGCATGGAGGTGATCAGCCTGTGGCACTGCTGAGGTGATACTGAAGTTCAGGTTGCTTTAATATCAGCCTTCAGCTGGTCTGTATTTTTGGGTTGGGTGTTTCTCATCTTCCTCTTGACAATACCCCATAGATTCTCTCTGGGGTTCAGGTTGGGTGAGTTGGCTGACCAATCAAGCACAGTAATATCATGGTCAGCAAACCATTTGGTAATAGTTTTGGCACTGTGGGCAGGTGCTAAGTCCTGCTGGAAAAGGAAATCAGCATCACCATAAAGCTTGTCAGCAGATGAAAGCATGAAATGCTCTAAAATCTCCTGGTAGATGGCTGTGTTGACTTAAGACTTGATAAAACACAGTGGACCAACGCCAGCAGATGACATGGCACCCCAAATCCTCACAGACTGAGGAAACATCACACTGGACTTCAAACACCTTGGCTTCTGTGCCTCTCCACTCTTTCTCCACCTTGATTTCCAAATGAAATGCAAAATTTACTTTGATCTTTACAGAAGACTTTGGACCACTGAGCAACAGTCCAGTTCTTTCTGTCCTCAGCCCAGGTAAGACGCTTCTGATGTTGTCTCTGGTCCAGGAGTGGCTTGATATTAGGAATGTGACAGTTGTAGCCCCTTTCCTGAAGATGTCTGGGCGTGGTGGCTCTTGATGCACTGACCTCAGCCTCAGTCCCCTCCTTGTGAAGCTCTCCCAAGTTCTTGAATCGACTTTTCTTGACAATCCTCTCAAGGCTGCAGCCACCCCTGTTGCTTGTGCACCTTTTCCAGCCAGCCTTTTCAGCAATGACCTTCTGTGGCTTACTCTCCTTGTGGAGGGTGTCTGATCATCTTCTGGACAACTGTCAAGTCAGCAGTCTTTCCTATGATTGTGGTTGTGTGTACTGAACTAGATCGAGACATATGCAGTATTTACACTATTTGAATAGTAATTTACTCAAACTCAAACTTAAAGCTAGATGGCCTTTTGATTTCATAAAATCGGTGAAATTCAGTTCCCTCTGAAATTTTGTCATTGTGATATGTTTATTTCTGCAATATCTAAAAAAAAAAACAACATTCTGTGGCTGGGAATTTTTTTCATTTGAGGGGATTCCCTAGCAAATAATGTGCACAAAATCACTTGCTTCGCACAGTCAAGCAGACAGTGGAAGTCCGGTGTGCACATGTGCAGGTTTACCTTCTGCTTCTTCTTTTGCGTTTTACGGCAGCTAGCATCCACAGTGTTGCATTACTGCCATCTACAGGTTTACCTTGACCGTGCACTGACAGTTACATCATTTTGCTGCTAAATGAACAGCTGATCACACTGAGGTGCTCGCTGACCGCCGATATTTATTAGTTTGGTCCTGCGTTTCCTTTCCTTCACAACATAACATCTTTTCTTCTTGCTTCCTGTTACCGTAGTCGGTCTTTCACATTTCATTTGCATCCTCCATTTTCCTCTCCTGTTTCAAATTTGTATCCCACAATGCCTTGCGTGAACAGGGAAAGCCCACCACGTGATGCATGACGTAGTAACATGAATTGGGTCATGGTGAAGCAGGAAAAATAGCGGAGGATTTAGGGCCACATGGCCTTAAATTCATTAATTGTTCTATTTTTAAAAAACTAATAAAATTGGAAGTCTGTGATTCGAATTCGGTAGCTTTCGGTCCACTCAACGAAACTAATTCGGTTACAGGGAAAATTCTTTTTATGACCTACACTTAAAAAATCTGAAAGGCAGTCTACCTTTAAATATTTTAATAATTTGAGATACTGGATTTCTGATTTTCATGAGCTATAAGCCATAGTCATCAAAATTAAAACAAAAAAGGCTTGAAATATTTATCTATGTGTAATGAATATAGAATGAATACATGAAAGTTTACCTTTTTGAATTAAATTTTGAAAAAAAAAAAAAGAACTTTTTCATGATATTCTAATTGCTTGAGATGCATTAGTACATCCAAACATGTGCCAAGTTCAGCTACTAGCCTCCTCAAAATATGTTGTTGTTGGTACTGTACATAGTTATTGCCCATGTAAGGCACATGATTTTAAACAAGCTAATAATAAATGCAGAAGAGGTAAAACTAAATTAATACAAGTTGCTTGGAAAGATCAAGCATTTTTAACCTTTTACCTAAAACGATTTCAAAATTTGTTTTTCGTACCTCGTAAAATTGGAGTCCCTGAATATAGCAGCAGTGTAAGACTGTACTGTAGGTCTCATACATAAACAACAAAGACCGAAGCTTTGCTTCGTAACTGAATGTTTGTGTAATTAAGCTCTTTTTTTTTTTTTTTGTCCCCTCTCGCTTCACTTGTAACCCACTGCCTGTGTAGGTTCCCTCCTGCACATTTTGGAAAACTGTATGGAACAATGATGGCTCTCTCAGCGGTGGTATCTCTTCTCCAGTATCCCTGCTTCTTTCTTATCAGTGGGCCTCTTGGCGGAGATCCTTTTGCTGTGAGTCACACGTTGGCAGTTTTCTCCCTTTCACTCACACTTAGCATATTCAAACACCTTGCTGATTCAGACCATGTGAAACTATTTTGGAAGAAAACAAACCAAAGTATCGATTTCATTCTAAGCATGATCTAGCAACATAATATTACCCAGAGAAACATTTAGTTGTCTTTCCCATACACTTTTGTGTGTTAATATTATCTCAAGGGCACATGCTGATGCATCTTTCTGTACCACAGGTGAATGTTGCTTTGACCATCCTGAGTTGCCTCGCCTTTATCAATCCTCTCTACATTTTTCTGCACTGCCGGCATCAAGCAGCTCAACGGGCCAAAGCTAACACAACAACCTCATCTTAAAGTGCATATCACGGTTAAATTCAGAAGCAAGATCAATGTAATTCTCCTATTTTATATTAAACTTTGGTCAAATATCTGTCACATTTTGCATTTTTTTAGAACAGGATAAAACAGCTAGAGATAATGAGATGAGATTTTGCATTTTGTGCAATTTTTTTTTACCTTGCGCAATACCAGAAAAATTCAGTTGAAATCAAGCCATTTGAGGCGAATTGGTCCGCCTCTGAAAAAACTTGGCATTTGGATTTCCCGACAAACACTGATTTTTGTGACGTCATCTGCGGGACGCCTCCCTCTGAATCCTACGTCAGCGCTGGTTTGTTTATGAGAAAACGACCTGGTGGGTTTCTGCAAAGTTCTTCAATGTTATCACGTAATTATTAAAATGATTAACAGATGTATCGTAGGAGGGTGTAGCAACACAAATCTTGATGGGATTAGTACTCATCGTTTTCCAAAAGACCAGACAATGAGGGAGAAATGGGAGCGCTTGGTCTACACAGGCTGTGCACTGAAACCGTGCAAGCTCGCGCAGCCTGCTGGCGCTTCCGCAGGTAACGTCACGAATCTGGCTCCAGACTCCCTTGGGATTTTTCCAGACACGTTTTGTTGTTTTGTTTTTTTTTTGCTGTAGACAGATGGCCTTGTGCAAAATTGCCCTTCTGGATGAGTGTGTAAAGGGACATACTTTCATATAAAAAAAAAAAACACGAAATTGGTCCAGAATATGCACTTTAAGTAGGACATATCCATAAAGGGGATGAGATTAGCCTCCGCTCTTCTGTCACTGGCAAATAAATGTTAAACCGTGGTGCTATTTACATCAGGAGTACACAATATTGTGGGAATGTAAAGAAGCAGCAGCTATTTTCATGTCTATGCCTAATTAAGTTGTGTTCACAGATGTTCTGTACAATTTTTTTTTTTAAACCTGTATTTTTCTAATCTGAATTTTTGTATCTATCGTGCTGGACTGCTATGACTACTTGAGCATTTAACACACTATCCACAAACTTGGACATTTTTAAGACAAAGTTTAATACTTAAAAGGGAACACTGATGGGTTTGGCCCATAGCAAAGTCTGGCCTTTATGTCTTTGCAAACTATACAATGCAGTAAAACCAGCATTTGTAAGCTTTCATTGTAGAATGAGTGTGCAGTGTTAAAGAAGAACTGAAGTCATTTTTAAACTTGCTTTATTTCTTAATTAACGTGTTATTTAATTACGTTTTCGGTTTTAGTAACCTTATATCGTGACTCGTATTGGCAACTAATTGCAATTAAATATTATACTTATCAGCCTCTGTGATGACCTGGCGACTTGTCCAGGGTGTACCCCGCCTTTCGCCCGTAGTCAGCTGGGATAGGCTCCAGCTTGCCTGTGACCCTGTAGAAGGATAAAGCGGCTAGAGATAATGAGATGAGATATCGTGACTCGTATTGGCAACTAACTGCAATTAAATATTATACTTATCAGCCTCTGTGATGACCTGGCGACTTGTCCAGGGTGTACCCCGCCTTTCGCCCGTAGTCAGCTGGGATAGGCTCCAGCTTGCCTGCGACCCTGTAGAACAGGATAAAGCGGCTAGAGATAATGAGATGAGATGAGACTTATCGGCCTATTTAGTTTTTAGCCATGTTCAATTTAGTTTGTTTGGTCCACGGCAGGCGTCACTTATCCACGCAATCTTCATGAGACTTGTGCGAGACTTCGAAGCGTGAAGTGTCAGCCAGGTGTCAGTGCTGCCATTTTGAAAACTGTTTTCCAAACAAAATATTGCACAAAAAGGAGTTTAAATGACGATTACTGCCTACTTTTTTCAAACTTTCCTGACTGCTATCAAAACAAACACAACTTCTGGCTTGATTACATCAGCATTTGAAAGAGGGCACGCGCGTCTTTTGACAACGTTGGCAGATGTTGGTCACTTTGATTTCCGCTGTATGTTTTACTCCCGTCCTACGATGTCTCGCACAGGTCTCAACGAATCTCGTTTACGGCCATTGCTTTGACATATGGACTGATATATTACATAGCATATTTCAAACACTTATAACTTGCTATAGCAGTGACAAAATAGCTATCAAAAATGTATTCCTATATTTAATAAAATTAGAAATAGAATTTTGATATAAAAAATTTGCCTTCAGTTCTCCTTTACCTGCAGTAAACAGAGCATGGATGGATGTGTGTGATTATGCTGCCATCTGCAGGACAAACCAAAGTCTGCTAACTGACCTTATACTGTGCTTCACAGTTGTACACAATCATTAAAATTTTTAATTCAAGTTACTACAAGACTGTGCTGATAAATATTTCACAACCTTTTACTAAGGGGAAAGATTGCATGTGAGGAAACGAAACTAATATCATTTGTATTTCTCCAACTTTCACACATTGCGGAGGAAGCCATGGCCTAATGGTTAGAGAAGCAGCTTTGGGACCAAAAGGTCACCAGTTTGATTCCCTGGACCAGCAGGAATAGCTGGAGTACCCTTCAGCAAAACCCCTAACTGCTGCTCTGGGTGTGTTGGACGTCGCTCTAAGAGCATCTGCTAAATTGCTATGAACAACATAACTGCTTTGCACAATACTAAAATTAATGATGAAATAAATGCCATTTTTTAAATGACAAGATTTCTATAAAAATAATCAGCTCAGAGTGCTTTCCTTTCCCTTGAGGTGTTTGGAGTCTGTGAAAGTGAAGTCAGTTCAACATTTTAATTTAAATTATTGAGTATTCCTCAAGGGGAACTTAAGTCATTTTTAAACTTGCTTTATTTCTTAATTAACGTGTTATTTAATCACGTTTTCGGGTTTAGTAACCTTATATCGTGACTCGTATTGGCAACTAATTGCAATTAAATATTATACTTATCGGCGTATCCGGTTTTTAGCCATGTTGAATTCAGTTCGTTTGGTCCACGGCAGGCATCGCTTATCTGCGCGATCTTCACGAGACTTGTGCGAGACTTCGAAACGTGAAGTGTCTGCCAGGTGTCAGTGCCGCCATTTTGAAAACTGTTTTCCAAATGAAATATTGCACAAAAACGAGTTTAAATGACGATTACTGCCTACTTTTTTCAAACTTTCCTGATTGCTATCAAAACAAAACTTCCGGCTTGATTACACCAGCATTCGAAAGAGGGCGCGCACGTCTTTTGACAACGTTGGCAGATATTGCCCTGTGTCCGAATCCACTCCCTAGTCACCATATAGGGCACTATATAGCGGGGACACCATTTTGTAGTGCTGTCCGAAACCTTAGTGAGGGAGTTGTGAACGAGTGAGCGATTTCGGGCACAGGGTTGGTCACTTTAATTTCCGCTGTACATTTTACTTCCGTCCTACGATGTCTCGCACAGGTCTCAACGAATCTCGTTTACGGCCATTGCTTTGACATATGGACTGATGTATTACATGGCATATTTCAAACACTCATAAGAGCAATTCCAGCGTTATGGACGTGACACTTGAACTCAAAATGGCAACAAATGACCCAGTGCATGTTTTATTGTCTCCCAGTATTTAAACAGGTGTTGCATATTTTAAGGGTGTATTCAGACCAGGATAGTTTGATAGTTCACTTGCTTTGGTCCGAACCAAATGTTTTTTTTATTTTTTCATTTTGGTGCGGTTCGCTTTCACACTGTACATTTTAGTAAGCGGACCAAAATCTGTCAACAAAGCCACGCGCCCTGAGGTCATTCAGCTATTGGTCAGAGACGACACGCGCACAAAGCGCTGTTCTAGGGAGCGCGTGAACCCCTTCTCCTTCATTTTCTCACTGAATACAGCAAACACGTCGGCATTTTTGTGTGTTCTCTCCAAAAGCTCAGATATGTGGACATCTGCCCATATATCCACAAGGGTACGCGTTTCTTCCTCGGCCCACATTTACCCCCTACTCATTTTTTGTACTCTGTAGTCTAGCCTACCACTGGTCTGAATGACTGAACGACTGTTGTAAGGTTCCCTTGACAACTGAAACAGTGTTTGCACTTTGCGGTGGAGTGTCAAGACTCTGTTTCCCATAATGCTCGACAAACGACGGAAGCTCCCGAGGTACAAAAAAGCAAAACTGTCGGATTAGGTCCAGTCTGCTTTCACACCTCCAAAAGATCCGCACCAGGGTTCCTTTGGTCCGGACCGAGTCCGACCTTGCAGCTCGGTCTCGGTCCGCTTGTTTGGTCCGGACCAGAGTTCGGTGGTTTGTATTCAGACCAACCCAAAAGGTCCGGACCAAGGGAAATTTGGTTCGTTTGGTCCGGACCAAACAACGTAGGTGTGAATACGCCCTAAGGCTGTACCATACTGGAGAAGTGATAGAACAAGAACAATTCCCATAGTACATCTAGGGCATGCCAGAAAATGCCAATAAAAGATGCGTTATGGATGTGACAGAAAAAGTATCACTTTTCTTGGGTGACTGTACATTTTTATCAAACTCTGTGAAATTGTAAACCTAATGTCGAAATGGAGATATCCGTTTGATAGAGGGGTCCAAGGTGAATATTAAAAAATCTTTGTTTAAAATATTTTGTATTTCATGCAGAGTTTCGGAAGGAAAAGTCAGCGTTATGGAGGATGTGACACGTCTGAAATAGACATGGCATATGTTTAGAAAATCAGCAATATAACCACCATAATATATCAACTCAAAATGAATTAGTTTTGCGCAAAGAGTGTGTTCTGTGTTGCATTTCATACGGATGTATAATAAGAACTTTTTCAAAAAAATGTTACGGACGTGACAGCGCCTGTCCTGTAAATCGGCGTCGCATCAACACGGCTCCACGGTGACAATGAAATGCGAAATCATATACCTCATTTACAGTTTGCTTCAATAACCCCATTGCGTCCTGAAAGGATGCTGAACATTGTTGTGGGCGAATATGTGTATCATATTTTGGTTGTTGAAAAAAGTACTCAACTGGATGCATTGAAATCACCAAATTCTTGATTGTCATTAGCTAAAGTAGTGAAGGCGAAGGGAACAATTCTTGTGACAAATTGGTTCAACTTATTCACATCTGTAAAATACAGGCCTAGGTGATATCTCTGGGAGTGGTTTTGATGCATTACATGTTGCTTTATTTTTGCATGGTGAGGTTGACATTTACATGGAATTGCCCATAACTTGCTACAGCAGTGACAAAATAGCGATCAAAAATGTATTCCTATATTTAATAAAATGAGAAATAGAATTTTGATAATAAAAAAATTTGCCTTCAGTTCTCCTTTAAATTAGGCCATGCTGTAGAAACAGTCAAGAACGTTGGGGCTCTCCAGCTGCACTATGCACCCTTTCTTTGTGCTTTCGTAGGTAGCCTTTTCGAGTGAACTTCAGCTCGCAAAGGTTACATGCATGCGGCTTCTCACTGGAGTGTGTGTTCATGTGTGAATACAAGTGACTTGACTGTTTGAACTGGCGCGAGCATACAACACACGAATACGGCATGGCCCCTGTGTGTATGCGTTTGTGTGTTTCTAGTGAAGAGTGGTTAGCAAAGTATTTATTGCATGTATCGCACTTATAAAGTTTTTCTGGCCTTCCCTTAGGTGTGGTACTTTCGATCTGGTGGATGTTGCGCAGGTGTAGTTTCAGGTAGTCTGTACGGTTGAAGCTCATGCCACACTTCTCACAGATATGCGGCGTTTGCCCGGTGTGTACCAGTATGTGGCGCATAAGATGATATTTTTGGATGAAGCCTTTACCACAGTGTTCACAAATGTGCATCTTCTTCCCCGAGTGCCTCAACAGGTGTCTTTTCAGATATGGCAAGTGAGTGAACTTCTGGCCGCACTCGTTGCAAACGTAGTCCATCTTACCACTGTGGCTGAGCTGGTGGATGCGCAGGTTGGAGCTGCTGGTGTAGTGTTTGCCGCATTCCTCACACTCAAATGGTTTCTCTCCTGTGTGTGACAACATATGCCTCTTTAACATGGCTTTGCACTGGATGCTACGGCCGCATATTTCGCACTCAATGGGACCAGCTTTACGAGGACCCTGTCCCTCTTTTTTCTTAACTCGTGGCTTACATGATGAGCCCTCAGTCGGCCGCTCCAGGAGATCAGACTTCCCATGTAACTTTTTTAAAGCTTGGTCCTTCCGCTTTGGAGTAACTTTGACATGCCGCTTTACTGGCTTCTCTTCCATGTCCTTTTCATTGTCACAGGATGCAAATTCTGAATGTCTGCGCTTGCTTCTTCTTTGGAATTTTTTGACCTGATGCTCTTCAGAGTCCTTCACGTCTTTAGCATCCTCAGATATGCTACCACTCTTTGCTCTGCTGTTGTCCAGGTCAGATAAACTGTGGTCATCCTTTTCTGCAGAGACTCTACACTTTGGTTTCGGCTTTCTGGATATGGATGCTTTCTTGGTCAACTCATCAGAGAACATTTCAGAATCGCTGTCTGCTGAAACACAGCTACTAAACTCCTCCGCCTTTCCAGTGAAACAATTTCTGGATCCTTGGTCTGAAGCCACTGGTGATATCTTCACTTGTTTTCTTGCCTGACGCCTTTTCGTTTCTGACCCTTCTGAAAGACAATCTTCCAGCTCCGACTCACTTTTAGCTGGACTGACATCACTACATCTCTGTGTCTTTTTGATGCTTCCTCTTCTTTTAGGCTTTGCTTGGTGTGAACTCTCAGTGGACTGCCTCTTGGCTTGTTTAACACGAGCTCTTCTTTGAGGCTTTTCTGGATTGTCGTCTACGTCGCTGCTGATTGGGCTCATATAGCTATACGTCCTTCTCTGGTTTTTGGACCACGTTCCGGGTGAGCCGTGTTGCTCCGCCATCTTGCCTGGAGAGGGTGGAGTCAGAGAGACGACATCGTCGGAATCATCACTAGCTGTCAGGGGAGCTAAAAGGTGACGAGAAGATTAAAAAAAAAAAAAAAAAAAAAAAACATATGGAGAATTACAATGGAGAACTCCAGCCATGTTCCTACAAATGAACTGCTGATTCTGTTACCTTTAATGATGGGAAGGCTAGAAAAGCCAGGATGCCAAACAAAATTTGCAATATGCATGAAATTCTTAATTTTATGTACAGTTGCAGTCAGAAGTTTATATACGGGACATGAATGTCATGGCAATATTCAACTATTCTTTTTCTGGGGCAGAAATATTATATAACATGCATCTTTAATAGGAATAAAAAAAATTGGTGCACAAATTAATTTATTTTGGGTTTGCTGAAGTCAACACATGGTCAAAATTATAAATACTGAAGAAAAATACTCACACTTAGATTATTAATTCAGTGGTGCTGAAAGTTCCAAAATGCCTTATCAGTAGATGCATACAGTTTATCACAACTTACCAAGGCCTATTAACTTCCTGTTAGTGATTATGGTTGACTACAGCTGGTAGCTTCTCTGTGCCAACATAAAAACGGTTTGCTCGACAGCACTCACTGGATTAACCAACACACAGTACAATGGGAAAGTCCAAGGAGCTCAGTGCAGATCTGAGAAAGAGGATCACAGATTTACACAACTCAAGAATGTCTCTTGGAGCCATTTCTAAACAACTGCAGATTCCAAGATCATCAGTTTAAACAACTGTATGCCAGTAGAAGTTACTGAGAGGTATAGCCACTTTGCTGAAAGAAAACCCAAACTGTCACCCTCAGCTAAGAGGAACTTGGTTTGGACGGTCAAGAACAACCCAGGAACCACCAAGGCACAGGCCTGCTATGAACTGGAAGCTGCTGGAATACTGTCTATCGTCAAGCGAATTTTACACTGCCATGGACTGAGAGGCTGCCGTCCAAGAAAGAAGCTGCTACTCGAAAGCTGATACCTTCAAGCTCGACTAAAGTTTGCAACTGACCACATGAACAAAGAAAACAGCCCTCTGGAGGAAAGTTTCGTGGTCAGATGAAGCAAAGATTTACTTGTTTGGCCACAATGATCAGAGGAACACTGTACCAACAGTTAAGTATGGTGGTGGTAGCATCATGCTCTGGGGTTGTTTTGCTATCAGTCAAACTGGTGCATTGCACAATGTGAATGGAATAATGAAGACAGGACCAGAGATGTCCACAAGTGCCAGTGACCTGCGGCTTTCTCCGCCTACACAGATGGTCTGCGCCAGCTACTCAATCCCAGAAAAGAAATAAAACTTGCCTTTCAATGTTCAAGCGATTGATATCGTCTCCGCTGCCCATAATTTGCTGCAAATCCAATTATTTCACCACAAAAATGTCTTCGATTTATTCACTGAAAATGCACCAGAAGGCATGTAAAATGGGCATGCCCCCAGACCCCAGAAAATTAGCATGCCTTAGGCACACTGCCACAAATTCCAGTGCCACCTACTACTTTTTTTTTTTTTTTACCTGGCTAATTCAGATTTTCTGGGGAACCATGGAGGACTCTCAGGATTCTTCAGCATAACCTCAAACAATCAGGAACTTGGACACAATTGGTTGGTCCACCAGGACAATGACCGCCAACACACATTGTTGGCTGATTGTGGAATGGATAAACCAGGCTAACAATAAGAAGCTTAAAACAAGTCCTGACCTCAACCCTATTGAAAATGTGGTCTGTCAGGAAACGCACAAATTTAATTGAGCTCTACCAATTCTGCCAAGAAGAGGAGGTCAAATATCCAGCCAGAATTCTGGCAGAAGTTGGCTGATGGCTATCAAGCATCTGGTCAAGGTGAAACTTCCTAAGGGGTATTTAACCAAATATTAGATGCATGTATATTTTTTACCCTGTATGTACAGTTTTGACCCCGTATTGATTTCAGAAAACCCAAAATAAATTTTGCACCAAATTCTTGTTTTTTCCCCCCTCTATTAAAAGATGTTGTACAATCATTCTGCCATAGAAAAAAAACAGTTCAAAGAAAATCACTGAAAGCTCAATATTGCCATGACACTCACGTCCATTATGACATTCATGTCTGTGGATGTAAACTTGTGATCGTGACTATATAAAAGCACCATGAAATCAATAGTACTGCACTGCAGCTGCGTAATATGTAGGCCATATATATTCAACCGCTGGAAGACTTGGCGAAAGGAAATTTTATCACGCCATTAAGCACAAAAAGTCCTGAAACAGAACTCCATTTGGAATTTACTCAGTGTGCTGCTCGTTGGCATGTAGCCTACAGTTCAACCCATCAGTAATCACTACATCAAGATTAAAATTAGACTGCCTTTCAGATTTTTCAAGCGTAGGTCATAAAACGAATTTTCCCCGACACCCAGTTATTTTTGTTTAGTGGACCAAAAACTACTGAATTCGAATCACAGACTTCCAATTTTATTATCTCATCTCATCTCATTATCTCTAGCCGCTTTATCCTTCTACAGGGTCGCAGGCAAGCTGGAGCCTATCCCAGCTGACTACGGGCGAAAGGCGGGGTACACCCTGGACAAGTCGCCAGGTCATCACAGGGCTGACACATAGACACAGACAACCATTCACACTCACATTCACACCTACGGTCAATTTAGAGTCACCAGTTAACCTAACCTGCATGTCTTTGGACTGTGGGGGAAACCGGAGCACCCGGAGGAAACCCACGCGGACACGGGGAGAACATGCAAACTCCGCACAGAAAGGCCCTCGCCGGCCCCGGGGCTCGAACCCAGGACCTTCTTGCTGTGAGGCGACAGCGCTAACCACTACACCACCGTGCCGCCCAATTTTATTATTATTTTTTTAAATAGAACAATTAATGAATTTATGGCCATATAGCCCGAAATTCTCCACTATTTTTTCCTGCTTCACCATGACCCAATTCAAGATGCTATGTCATGCATCACATGGTGGGCTTTCCCCGTTTGCACAAGGCATTGTGGGATACAAATTTGAAACAGGAGAGAAAAATGGAGGACACGAATGGAACGTGAAAGACGGACTACAACAACAGAAAGCGAGAAGACGTTATGTTGCAAAGGAAAGGAAACAGGACCAAACTAATAAATATCGGCGGTCAGCGAGCACCTCGGTGTGATCAGCTGTTCGTTTAGCGACTAAATGATGTAACCATCAATGCACGGTCAAGGTAAACCTGTAGATGGCAGTAATGCAACACTGTGGATGCCAGCTGCCATAAAACCCAAAAGAAGAAGGTAAAACTGCGCATACGCACACGGACTTCCTCTGTCTGCTTGACCGCGCAAAGCAAGTGACTTCATGCACATTATTTGCTCGGGAATCCTCTCAAATTAAATAACTTCCCAGCCACATAATGGCCTTTTTTAAAGATATTACAGAAATAAACATACCGTACATCACAATGACCAAAGTTCAGAGGGAACTGAATTTCACCGATTTTATGAAATCAAAAGGCTGTCCACTTTTAATCTCATGAATAAAAATCATATTCATTCTTGTACATACAGAAAACAATATTATGAATGTTTCAAATTTTGCACATGTAAGTACAAAGTTTTCACTGGCATGTAAGGATATATATGGTGCAACGATAAATCGCGATACAAATTTATGACGAATCAAATCGATGGGATAGAAAGTTAACCACGATGGTAAGATTCACATTAGTGCCCCGATTTAAAAGTTCACAATGCAACTGTCCTCACAAACAAACAAACAAACAAACAAACAAACAAACAAACAAACAAACAAACGTGTGCATTTGGGATCAGATTGCATCGTTTTGAACATCTTTGCATTGGTAAAATCCATTTTATTAATATATAACTATTAGTAAAGGCTGTATGCCTTTATTATTTAGAAATGTGGCCAATAATTTTATATTTAGATTCATTTCTCCTCTCAGCTGTTTCTGAAGCATGTGCTCTCATCTCCACTCCTGTCAGTAGCCAAGTCTTGAGTATGAGAAACATCCAGGCAAATCCCTGTGGCTCTCTCGCCATAGTGCCTGTAGGATTTCAAAATAAAAATCCCATCTTGCACAGGACCATCCTTAAGTCAAATGGAGGATTATCATGAAGAAGGAAGAGCTACAATATTGAATTGCATAGCATCATATGTTTTTGCACTGCACTGTACCATGTTGAATCACACCGTAAAATTAAACTGTGTCCAATTGCACTGCATCACAATAGGGGTGAACTGTATCATATTACATATAAAACAAATATTAATGCATCTTTTAAACGTCTCAGATCACTGGCAATGCATTGAAATGTGGATCACATTGACCTCGGTGATCCCTATTCCAAACACAGGACAATTTTTTTTTTTTTTAAATAAAAAGTAAGAGTTGAGATTGGGTTGTTTGAAGGACATGATGCTAAACATACTCTCTTAATCATAAGTTACACTGGAGTGGTTCAAAACCACAACCTGAATGTGTTAGAATAGCCCCATCAAAGCCCAGCCTTCAGTTTGATTCAATCTGAAAATCTGGGTTGAATTGCTGGTCTGAGAGCACAATATCCCCTGCTGGCAACTACGCCATAACTCTGGTAAAATGCGACTGAATTGAACGAAACTGTAATATGCATATTACTGACATATAACAAAGAATCCTGCCAAGTTTCGTGAAATTCCTCCAAAAATTGTGAGAGGAGTTGATTTCAGAAGGCGAGTACCCTTTCTGGGTCGGACGGGCAGACATCGCCACAACATAATCCACCTTCGGGCCTTTCAGCCAGCGGGGGATAAAAATTTTTTGCCAAATTACATGAAATTCTTCCAAAAATTGTGAGGGAAATTGATTTCAGAAAGCAAGCACACCTTGATGAAATTGCCAAAGTACACGTTTGTTAACGATCAAGGGCATAACTCTCAATATGCGTATAACTGTCATATAACAAAGCCTTTTGCCAAGTTTGGTGAAATTCCTCCACAAACTGTGAGAGGAGTTGATTTCAGAAGAACGTACACCCTCATGAAATTGTCAAAGTACGAGTTATTTAATCAAGGGTCAAAACTCTGGTAACATTTTCACAAATGAAATTAAAATCACAATATGCGTTTTACTGTGATATAACAAGGCCTTTTGCCAAGTTTTGCGAAACTCCTCCAAAAATTGTAAAAGGAGTTGATGTCAGAAGGAAAACACGATCCCTGTGTCCAAAATCGCTCATTCGTTCACTACTCCCTATATAGAGAATTACTATATAGAGGACTATATAGTGAGCTCATTGGTTTAAATAAATAAATAAATAAATAAAGCTTTTGGACACTGTCGCGCTGGTATTTACATCATTACTGTCGCACAATTAAAACATGCAAGGTCAGGCGGCTGGTGGGTTTTCAAAATAATAAATACATGCATGTATTTTTGTGATAAATCCATATTATACTAAGCGGATTTCCCACATTAATAAATACAAAGTACCTGCATCTTTCAGTTCTTTTAAATCAAGGCTGAATACTTTCTTCTTTGCTGCTGCCTTTTATTAAATCAAATTTGAGACTTTTAATTTGATTTCTTTCAGCAGGACCACAATGATGGGATATATTGCTTGGTTAGTGACCATTGGATGTACACTACTTGTTGTGATGCATTGTGGGATACTTTGAGTGCACGATATAGGGTGTAATAATCTCACTATCGTTTCGGGCAGCACTACAAAATGGTGTCCTCACTATATAGTGCCCTATATAGTGAGTAGGGAGCGGTTTTGGACACAGGGACTCTCATGAAATTATCAAAGTATAATTTTGTTACTCAAGGGCTGTAACTCAATTTAACAAAATTACGATATGCGTACTACCGACATATAACAAAGAATCCTGCCAAGTTTCGTGAAATTCCTCCAAAAATTGTGAGAGGAGTGGATTTCAGAAGGTGAGCACCCTTCCTGGGACGGACGGACAGAAATTGCCACAACATAATCTCCCTTCGGACCTTTTAGCCAGTGGGGGATAAAAAAAACAAAAAACAAACCAGAAGCGTTGCATTCTATATTAGCAGCAACTTCCAGTGCATCTGTTGTATGCAAAACAACAGCATTTGAATGTTATCAAAAAAAAAAAAAATTGTGCTGCATTGGATAGAAGTGGAAGTGACTTCAGTCCAGACCTACAGTAATTAGACCAGTCAAGCAGCTGGTGAGTGGTGAGCAGGGTGGCATTGTCCAGTCTGTTGTCAGGGGGCCTAAACAGACACAGACTGTGAAGACTTGGTGCTCTGTCCAGTCCATATCCACTGAAGTGATTAAACACAATCCTCTTGTTCAAAGATGAGGTTCTGTCTTTTGTCTTTCAATGGTAGTTCCAGCTATATCTGTATTTTGAGAAAGAGGTCAAACTATAACGCTACTGAGTTGTACACAATTCATCAAAAGCCTTACATTCGTACATTCATCATACACTACTACAAGCACTTGTTTTATACTGCAGTCCTTGCACTTTAGAAACATTCGGTCAGTGTGCTGACTCTCTGTAATTTTGGTGCACGCTAGCCCATTTGTGAGGAGATGGAGCAAAATGCTTGCTCTGTCTGCCAGCCTTACCAATTGCATGATTTTTTTTTTTTGCTAGATTTGACATCGTTTTAGTATGGAGACCCCTGAGAGTCATCGCAGGGGTTTTTTTTTTGAGTGACTTTTATGTTCTCTCGCAATAGTTTTGCGTTCCCTCACACGAATGGTGAGGATTAAAGTATTTTGAGGGAATGCAAAAGTAGGTCCAAAAATTTCCTTGATGACCCTTAGGGGGCTTTATATTTCAGACCCCTTTAAAAAAAAAAGTGACAAACCTAGTGAATC
Source organism: Neoarius graeffei (assembly GCF_027579695.1). Classification (NCBI taxonomy): domain Eukaryota; kingdom Metazoa; phylum Chordata; class Actinopteri; order Siluriformes; family Ariidae; genus Neoarius; species Neoarius graeffei. The sequence continues at coordinate 20,963,042 of NC_083576.1, read as the reverse complement.
AATCACTGACCACCACTGTTTCCTTCAACTAACCACTGATCACCACTGTTTCCAACATCCAATCACAAATCAGCATTGTACAGTATGTCAAACCAGCATCCAGGCGGGTTTTTTTTTTATGACCTCTGCCAACTTTTTTGGGGGAGTTATGTTTTTGTCTCGGCGGCACGGTGGTGTAGTGGTTAGCGCTGTCGCCTCACAGCAAGAAGGTCCTGGGTTCGAGCCCCGGGGCTGGCGAGGGCCTTTCTGTGCGGAGTTTGCATGTTCTCCCCGTGTCCGCGTGGGTTTCCTCCGGGTGCTCCGGTTTCCCCCACAGTCCAAAGACATGCAGGTTAGGTTAACTGGTGACTCTAAATTGACCGTAGGTGTGAATGTGAGTGTGAATGGTTGTCTGTGTCTATGGCTACGTTTACACTAGACCGTATCTGTCTCGTTTTCTTCGCGGATGCACTGTCCGTTTACATTAACCCCCCTGAAAAAGCGGGGAAACGGGAATCCGCCAGCGTCCACGTATTCAATCTAGATCGTATCAGCTCCGGTGCTGTGTAAACATTGAGAATACGCGAATACGCTGTGCTGAGCTCTAGCTGGCGTCTCATTGGACAACGTCACTGTGACATCCACCTTCCTGATTCGCTGGCGTTGGTCATGTGACGCGACTGCTGAAAAACGGCGCAGACTTCCGCCTTGTATCACCTTTCATTAAAGAGTATAAAAGTATGAAAATACTGCAAATACTGATGCAAATACTGCCCATTGTGTAGTTATGATTGTCTTTAGGCTTGCCATCCTTCCACTTGCAAGTAGTAAGTGATATGCGCTGGGATCTCACACACAGCGGCTCAGTCCCGAATCGTGGCTTGTTCACTTCACTCGCGCGCTCTGTGAGCTGCGCAGGGCCGGAGTGCGCACCCTCCAGAGGGCACTCGCTGTTCAGGGCGGAGTGATTTGGAGCACAGGATGCCTGCGGAGCCGAGCGTATCCGCGTATTGGTGTTGCTGTGTGCACGGCTAACGGTTTTAGTGTAAACGCGAATCGTTTTAAGAACGTTAATCTGATGATCCGCTGATTCGACGTAATGTAAACGTAGCCTATGTGTCAGCCCTGTGATGACCTGGCGGCTTGTCCAGGGTGTACCCCGCCTTTCGCCCGTAGTCAGCTGGGATAGGCTCCAGCTTGCCTGCGACCCTGTAGAAGGATAAAGCGGCTAGAGATAATGAGATGAGATGTTTTTGTCTCCGTTTGTCTTTTCCCCAATTTAACTCAAAGTAGTGAGTGAACAGATTTTGATGAAATTTTAAAGAAAGGTAGACCATGGGCCAAGAAACAATTAATTAGATACTGATGCAAATCTTGATACATGTGCAGAGCCAGGATTTTTTTTTTGTCTGTTCCCAACATAACTCAAAAAATAGTGAACAGATTTTAATGAATTTGGTGTCCAGCTTTAGTATTCTCCTAGGTTCAAGTGATTTGATGTTGATATTTGGCTTGGCAGAGGTATGCGCTCTGGCTAAAATTAGAAGTACTACAGGGACGTTATTACATCTGTAACCACTTCATGTCTATTTCCCAACGAGAGCGGCGGCTACGATTATCGACACCTTAACGATCTTTTGGACATTGCAAAAGTAGAAAAGACTTTCAATACGTAAATTGTGCATGAATAATTACTCAAACTTCCACTGGAAAAAAAATGAGTTGATTCCCAATTACTTAGTGTATCGGACGACATGACACCATTCCACAATTCTCGACACCGTTCCACAATTATTGATATCCAGATGATTATTTATTTAAAAAATAATAATAATCGGTATGTGGTATTAAATTAACAAAACATAGTTTTTATTTAAAAAGTTTGTTTTACATAGACGTATAGTTAATACAAAATATATTTTATATAAAATATATGGATGTCGGTGCTTACATAAATGAGGAAGTAATTGTAATTGCTATACCTCAAGTGCCCTTGACTGTTTGGTTATTTGAACCAATTTATGTGTGTATGTGTATATGTATGCATATATGAGTGTTTAGTCTACGTCTAGTTCATATCTAGAGTGTTTTACTGTTTATATTGTCTGTTTGAGTGTTTAGTCTGTGTGTAGTTCTTATCTAGTGTTTACACTGTTTATTGTCTGAGTGTTTAGTCTATGTCTTGTTCTTATCTAGTGTTTATACTGTTTATTTATACTGTTTATATTGTTTGAGTGTTTAGTCTATGTCTAGTTCCTATCTAGAGTGTTTATACCAGGGCTTTGAACCGGGAACTTTTTCTATATCACATGGAACAGAAACGAAACCAGAAACTTTATTATTTTTTATGTTCCGGAACAGAAACGCTTATTAAAAATAATGGTAACCGGTTAATACCGGTTTTTATTTCGTTCCTCAAAGTTTCCGTAGCCTACAAATAAAAAAGTCATTCTTCTCCTGCGCAAGTTTCTATGACCCGCTGGGGTTCACTTCCTGTGTGACGTTCGCTGACTGAATGGAGAGCGCGGGAGGGTGGACTACTATCACGTCTCCACATCTTAAATAAGAGGTAAATATTGCAGTCTATCGTTATTCAAAAACGTCAATTTCAAACACGATATCAATATATTTGTCCACGTTAATGAGAGGCTCGCGAACATTAAATGACGTTAACCTCTGTTAGCCTATCAATGCATACAGCGCTTTCCACTAAAGCTAGCCGCACACTACACCGATCCACGCGGTACCGAACCGACCCATTTCAGAGCCGACTCCAACAGGGCACGCACATATCCCCGACTAACTCACGACTGTTGACGAGTGCAGTCGCGATTGAAGCGACACCAAACGAGATTATGCGAACTAAGCATCATAACAAACATTCCGCTAAATATCACGTGACAACTTAATAGCTTTGTGATTGGCTACTGGATATAGTTACTGTTAAATCCAACACTTGAAGATGCTACAGGCTGAATTACAAATGACACAACATGGAATATGTAGCACACTATCTAGGCTGCATGAGCTATTATTTCCAACCTTAAATAGTGCACTTATATAGGGGAGTTAAAGCGATTTGGAATTCAGCCACACAACTTGAGCAGAGTGACTTTCCAGCCCACTGTGTCTATGGATAAAGCTTCAGTCTATGGAATTACAGTATATACCTGCATTAGGTGCTACCAACACGTATTTCTCGCGCTAGAAATTGTGTTTAATGATGTCACGTGTTATATGCGAAAGATATGATTGGCTATTGCTAGCGACTCTCGCCGATCAGTCTGGCTCCCGATTAGTTTTTCGAATCAGCTGTGAGATGAGTCGGTACCATCGAAAACTAGTCTTTACGCCTGACTCGCGACTTCAGTTGGCTCGGTACGCTGAAAATCGGCGTAGTGTGCGGCTAGCTTTAGGCTCATACTAGCCAGCCATGACAAATAAGTAGCCAGCCGGGGGGGGGGTTAAACACAAAAACTCCGCCGAGTGCGCGCACGCGCACACCGCATGTCGAGGCCGCGGATCAGCGAAGTCAGCGGGGAATTTGTGGTTATTATCGGTACAAACAGCGCGAATCACAACTTAAATGAGTGCGGTTCAGTTTGACATTGTCAGTCCGTTAGATAAACATTTAATTTTATTAAAATCGAAAATTAATATTTAGAACCTGTGGGCTACAAAAATAAGTCATTAAAGTAGCCGGCTGGACTTAATTGTGTGCCGGCTGTATGGCCGGCAGCCGGCGCTTGTGGAAAGCCCTGTATAGGGCCTGACTAGCCTTTGGTAACACACTAAACGAATTATCTTTCATTTTTGGCACTTTTTCTGTTTGTGTAGATGGGAAGACATACTGAGAATCCAAATCGCGAACATTTGAAATAATAATTGTTTTGAATTATTTCTTGTCTTATTTAATGAAGGTTGTAATAGAATTAGCCTACATTTGGCTTAAGCTGGATGAGACAGAGACATAACTTTATAGCCATTTGTTAAACAGCTGACAGGGAATGTAATTAACCGTTCCGGGAACGAAATTTTTTTGTTCTAACCGGTTCGGGAACGTCTATTTAATGGTGGAACCCAAAACCGGAAACGTTAAAATTCCGTTTCTGTTCGGAACGAACCAATAGGAAAAAATTCTGGTTCAAAGCCCTGGTTTATACTGTTTATATTGTTGTTGTTTTTTTTTTTCAATTATTCTATTTTTATTTATTGCATTGCCTGGTTGCACCGGTCCGTGGGTCAGAGAGGACTGATATTTCATCTGTGCTGTATGTCGAGCATGTATAGCATATTTGACAATAAAGTTGACTTGACTAATGTTTGTAAACAAATGAACTAATAAATGTTTAACCTGTCAGAAAATATTTTTGTTCCACTTTCTAAGTATTTTCGTAGATCACATTTTGTTAATCATTCGTTGTTGTGTGTATTCATTTCTAGTTTTGTAGTTTACCAGTAAATGTCAACAGGCAATCGACGTTGTAACCACATGAAAATCCAGATCAAAGGTCACATCTCATTCCTCGAACCAAATTATAAAATGCCTACTGACATTGTAATATGTGGTAGATATTTACAACAAACTGCAAAAAAAAAAAAAATTCTAAATGGAATAGAAAAATCTGAATATTTCAAGCATATCATTTTTTATATGCTAGGAATTTAATTCTGGTCTAATTCTATTTATCACAATAGGATTCCAAATACTCTATAACAGGGATGTGATTTGGGGCTGGTGAAACTATCTGAAAATTTTAGCCGGGGGTCTGGGGGCCGCAGGCCCCCAGCTGGTCCAGGGCAGCGGCCTGGTGGGGGGACAAGGGGGGAAGCCCCCCGAAGCTCCTGGGTTCTGGGGTTTTCTGACTTAAAAATTGTACTAAAATGGCAAGCAAACACACAAGAAAAAACTTGTCATGATTAACAAATTCAAGCCAATTTAATGGTCAACATGCAACTCTGACACACACGTTCACTCTCACACACACTCTCGCTCACTCTCACACACACACACACTCACTCTCACTCTCTCTCTCACACACACACTCTCACTCACACACACACACACACACACACACACACACTCTCTCTCACTCTCACACACTCTCTCTCTCTCTCTCTCACACACTCACTCTCTCACTCACACACACCCCAAAGAACCAGCGTGAGCAGGACCCGCTAGCCCCGCGCCTTGTGACGTAATTCGCCCCGAGGCGAGCCGCGATTTTTCTCCAACCATTCCCAGCGGAACTTTTTTTTCAATATTCTGTCGATTTCTTTAACTCGATTTGCATCTTTACGCTCGATCACGGAGGCTGCCATCTTTCAACTCTTTGTTTGAGCGAGCTTACGTACAGCTATCTAACAAGCGCGTTCATTGGTTGCTACAGAACGATGGGCCAATCACGTACCTCGTTTCATCTTATTGACGTAATTACGTCATTTACGCAATTACGTCATTGAGATGAAACGAGGTACGTGATTGGCTCATCGCTCTGTAACAACCAATGAACGCGCTTGTTAGATAGCTGTATGTAAGCTCGCTTCAAACAAAGAGTTGAAAGATGGCAGCCTCCGTGATCGAGGCGTAAAGATGCAAATCCGAGGCTGCCATCTTTCAAACAAAGTCGGAACGAATAGGATACGAATGTGGATGAGGGAAAAATCGGAAAAAAAAATTTCTTCAAGTTTTGAGGTGAAAAAAGCGGAATTCCGCGAATTCGCGGAAAAATCACATCCCTGCTATAAACATTCCATTCTGTTATGAATCAGAAAATAAATGATTATAAATCACAGCACTTTTATTTTTTAAAGTACTTCATCTACTTCAACAATGTTACACAAAGATCCATACATAACAGTTGTAAATGCCACTTAATTCCACAGGGTGTCGATAATGGTGGACACCGGTGAAAGTGATCACTATTATCGACACCTCACATGACTTCTCAAACACGGGTTTAGATACAAAATGGCGACTGTCAAATGAAAAAGTAAGAAACAAAGTACGTTTTGACAAGGAGATCATGAAATATTGGTGAATTTGAGAAGTAAAAACATGTCCATGATCTTTCCACCATGCTTACCTACGATGATAACGTCCGGGTTTTCCTCAAATTGCTGCTCGTGCTAAAAAAAAAAAAAAAAAATCCATCTCAGGTAACGAGCTGTGTCATCAGATGACAAGATCAAAGGGGAGGCGGGTCTTCCGGTTGATTAATTAACCAATAATAACTGTTGTAGATGAAACACACCTTTGTAAAACTGTTTTTTATTGGTAAATCTGAAAAGGTGTCGATAATTGTAGCTGCCGCTCTATTCATAAGCTTATTGTTATTGTATACTCTAACTTTTGTTCCCATGTTGATCTTGTAACTCCTTTTAGACCACAATGGAAATAAGTGCTTGCGCTTTATCGTGTTATCCATTTATTATTACCATGTTATTGTATCATTTTTATACAATGCCATTTTAATAATGAATAAATCAATTTGATTTACAGCTTCATCTGATGGCTCTCTTTAAAAAATATAAAAATAAAAAAAGGATACATTACCTTCTTTCCCTTTAATTAATTAACAAATAAATAAATACACTACCGTTCAAAAATTTGGGGTCACTTTGAAATTTCCTTATTTTTGAAAGAAAAGCACTGTTCTTTTCAATGAAGATCACTTTAAACTAATCAGAAATACACTCTATACATTGCTAATGAGGTAAATGACTATTCTAGCTGCAAATGTCTGGTTTTTGGTGCAATATCTACATAGGTGTATAGAGATCTTGCAGTCACGTGACCGGAATGTAAACAGCCGCCATCTTGTCGGTAAAAAACACAGCTGAATACTGCTGCACTCGTATACAAAATGGATCAATTTCAACCGACAGACTACACGGCTCATTTTTCTAATGAACAGATAATTAGATATATGTCTAAAATAAACGACCTACAGATTAGTGACCCTTATCGCTTACCGGATGTAGTTTTCACGACCGTGTCAGTGGATATTGAACTGCCAGAGGTGGAATACCCAGATATGTATAATTACCTCATTAACTTTCCCTCGCTGTTCAGTGGTGAAGCACTGCGTGCTTATAAATCTCTGGACAGTTATCTTTACAGAAATTCAGGATTTGTCAGCGACTCAGCCCCCCTCAGATGTGGCATCTTGTAAACAAGAAAATAATCCTCATTGGACGGGTAAGTCACTTAAGTATTACTAGTACTGATACTAGATATATCAGTAGTATCTAGTATAGCACTGACCAGCCGATTATAGAATAGAATAAGGTAATTCCAGCTGTAATTCCAAATCGTCCGTCTTGTTTACCATGGATCTGGCGTTGGAGAGGTAGAGGCTTGGCAGTGGAGATTTGAGTGGCTGTTTTCTGAGCTTAGTCAACAGGCCGGCTCTGCCTGCAGCCTCGCTTTTGCTTCCGCTCCCGGCGCCGCCTCCTTCGCCTGCCAGACCCGATAACAATCCACGGAGACCCCGCTGGTCTCGCTATCTCGTCCGGAACGTTGTGCATGCGATGGAAATCGCTACAAACTATCATTTTCTGCTGGAAACCAATATCCAGTAAGTCCATACGGTTGTAGTGGATATTGAAGTCCGGTACAGACGAACAACACGCAAAAATACACACAAAAAACGTGCACAGGTAGGGAGAGCTTGTAGCCGCAGCCGTTGTAGTAGAATTGTATATAGTAGGGTTTTCCAGAAGAAAAGGTAGAAGTAGAAGCAGAACCAGAAGTAGAAGGCGGAAATATGGCGTTTGACCGACAAGATGGCGTCTGTTACAATCTGGATCGGCTGTGACGTCACATGCAAGAGCTCTATAGAGGCCCATTTCCAGCAACAGTGTTCTAATGGTACAATGTGTTTGCTCATTGCCTCAGAAGGCTAATGGATGATTAGAAAACCCTTGTACAATCATGTTAGCACAGCTGAAAACAGTTTAGCTCTTTAGAGAAGCTATAAAACTGACCTTCCTTTGAGCAGATTGAGTTTCTGGAGCATCACATTTGTGGGGTCGATTAAATGCTCAAAATGGCCAGAAAAATGTCTTGACTATATTTTCTATTCATTTTACAACTTATGGTGGTAAATTAAAGTGTAACTTTTCATGGAAAACACAAAATTGTCTGGGTGACCCCAAACTTTTGAACGGTAGTGTAAATAATATATTTTAAAAAAAAAAAAGTTCTAAACACCACACCGAAAACAGTCGGCCAGTTTATTGGTTGAGGCTACTGTGTACTCCCAATAACATGGCCAGTGATTCAGGTGAGTCAAATCCTAACCGGCTCCCAACTGGGGACACACACTGGGCTGCAAACGCACAGAAAGATGCAAATGCGTCAACCTGCAGCGTATCACCTACTAACTTATTGACTTTTTGTTGATCTTAAAACTAAAATTTCTTCCTCGCCGTTGAGTTCACAGATTAAATACAGCACAAACTTCATGAACTTGAATAAAACAACCACCTGCAGGTTAACACAGGACTAGTTCAGCATGCAGCTAGTTTCAATTCTGTAGCAAATAAAATAAAATATTCATGGCGCTTGATACTTACACATTCTATGCATCATCATTTTTCCTGGAGATGGTTTTAGTCGCTGAAATCAATTTTAATAATATGCTGAAATAAGGCGCATCTTAACATAATATAATATATGAGTCTATAGTAGCATGTACTTCCGTTTCCGTTGGCTGGATCTTCTTCTTCTGTTAATTTATTGGAAATTAGCGTTTCAATATGGTGCATTACCGCCACCAACTGTTTTGGTTGTGGAGCATCAACGCGGACAAAGACGTTCAAAATGAATGAATCAAATCAATCAATCATAGTGATACACTTCAAATCCTTTCAAATAAACCTGTTCTTTCGATGTTTGTTCTGTTTTCTTGGCTGCTTAGAGGGTGCAGTTGCTGAATAGCGCCTCTAGCGGCGTGAAGGGAAATGTCATGTACTGTATATGAACAGCAAGTGAATCCAGGAGAGGGCAAGAAGGTGCGTCTTTCTTCGAAACGAAGACCAGCAAATGATTTGGATGTGGCAGGTGTTCATTTATTGATCACAAATAACAAAAAGGGCGGCACGGTGGTGTAGTGGTTAGCGCTGTCGCCTCACAGCAAGAAGGTCCGGGTTCGAGCCCTGTGGCTGGCGAGGGCCTTTCTGTGCGGAGTTTGCATGTTCTCCCCGTGTCCGCGTGGGTTTCCTCCGGGTGCTCCGGTTTCCCCCACAGTCCAAAGACATGCAGGTTAGGTTAACTGGTGACTCTAAATTGACCGTAGGTGTGAATGTGAGTGTGAATGGTTGTCTGTGTCTATGTGTCAGCCCTGTGATGACCTGGCGACTTGTCCAGGGTGTACCCCGCCTTTCGCCCGTAGTCAGCTGGGATAGGCTCCAGCTTGCCTGCGACCCTACAGAACAGGATAAAGTGGCTAGAGATAATGAGATGAGATGAGAAATAACAAAAAGTATATAACAATAATAATAAGGTGGCATAGTGGTGTAGTGGTTAACACTGTCACCTCACAGCAAGAAGGTCCGGGTTCGAGCCCCATGGCCGGCGAGGGCCTTTCTGTGCGGAGTTTGCATGTTCTCCCCGTGTCCGCGTGGGTTTCCTCCGGGTGCTCCGGTTTCCCCCACAGTCCAAAGACATGCAGGTTAGGTTAACTGGTGACTCTAAATTGACCGTAGGTGTGAATGTGAGTGTGAATGGTTGTCTGTGTCTATGTGTCAGCCCTGTGATGACCTGGCGACTTGTCCAGGGTGTACCCCACCTTTCGCCTGTAGTCAGCTGGGATAGGCTCCAGCTTGCCTGCGACCCTGTAGAGCAGGATAAAGTGGCTAGAGATAATGAGATGAATGAGCTGAGGTGGCATGGTGGTGTAGTGGTTAGCACTGTCACTTCACAGCAAGAAGGTCCTGGGTTCGAGCCCAGCAGCTGACGAGGGCCTTTCTGTGTGGAGTTTGCATGTTCTCCCCATGGCTGCGTTTGTTTCTCCAGGTGCTCTGGTTTCCCTCACAGTCCAAAGACATGCAGGTTAGGCTAATTGGTGGCTCTAAATTGACCGTAGGTGTGAATGTGAGTATGAATGTTTGTTTGTGTGTATGTGTCAGCCCTGCAATGACCTGGTGACTTGTCCCGGGTGTACCCCGCCTCTCGCCCATAGTCAGCTGGGATAGGCTCCAGCTTGCCTGTGTCCCTGTACAGGATAAGCAGCTACAGATAATGGATGGATATTAATAATAATAATAATAATAATAATAATTCAGGAGGACGTGTTTTGATTAATGTGGAAGCCCTTCACAATAAATCATTAATATGTACGTTTGCACATATTTATTTTTCTGATGATCCCCTGGTGACGCATGTCAAGACACATGACCAAAACAGGGCATTCCATAGTTATTTTAAACGTGCCAAGGTGGTTGGACAGGAAGTCAATGTAAATGTTGATTTCGTTGATGGTGAGGTACTGCTGGATGGTACAGCAATGGGTGTCAACCAAGTAAAGTCACACATAAAACCTGCCCAGAGTCAACACATTAAGGAGGTGCTTTCTGGGAAGCCACTGCATCATGTTTATGTGCAGTGTGTTGAATGGAACAGTAATCTTTCTGACTCCTTTGCTTGGATGAAGTTGGCTGGCCTGAAAAGTGAAACTGAAGGCTTTCTTTTTGCTGCTTAGAACCAGTCACTTCCCACCTGAAATCGCCAAACTGTGATTTTAAAAGAAATTGTAAATAGTAAATGTAGATTGTGCAATGAATTTAGTGAGACTGTCCAGCATCTTGTCAGTGGATGTCCTGCTTTGGATTAAACTTCCTACCTCAAGAGGCACGATGGCATGGCCCGTGTTTTCTACTACTGTCTTCGGCATACCTGTGGCTTTGACTCCAAGGCCCATCCATGGTACAACCCGGAACACGTACAGGGCGTCATGGAAAATGAGTGCTTTAAACTATACTGGAATAGGCCCATATACAGCCTACAACATTTACAAGCCAACAAACCTGATCTTGTCTTATTTGACCAAACTAATGAAATTATTCACATCATAGAATTCTCTGTCCCTTTTTTACACCAGTGCGATTGACACGATTCAGGAGAAGCACTCAAAGTATGCGGACCTCGCATATGCAATGTCTCACTTGTATCCCAGGTACAAAGTTGTCAGACTCCCCATTGTTGTCGGTGCCCTAGATTTGGTACCTCCTGATCTCTTGATGCAGATTAGGAGTGTGCCCGGGTTTTCCACCGGGAGCACAGCTCTTCTCACTCTGTGGACAATGCAGAAGGCTGCCATGTTGGGGAGTCTCCATATCCTTAGGAAAGTTCTTGGTGGGTTTGACTTTGCAGTGCTTCCTGGGAGCTAGTCCCATTCGCTATCTGGGCTGCGTGTAGAGGGGGCAAGGGTCCCTGAGCTGATGATACACCTTACCAGCCTGACTGTAATCTGTATAATAATAATAATAATAATAATAATAATAATTATTAATAATATTATTATTATTATTATTTATAAATGGGATACTCCCATCTCGTGCCCACTGTTCCTGGTATAGGTCCTGGATTCACCCTGACCAGGATAAAGCAGTTACAGAAGATAAATCTAAGCCAAGGATTCCTTCACTCTTCTCCTGCTCTTTGTTTTGGGAATTGCCACTTTCATTCATTCATCTTCAATAACCACTTATACTGATTAAGGGTCATGGTGGATCCAGATCCTATACTAAAAACACTGAGCTTGAGGTGGAATACACCCTGGATGGGATTCCCGTCCACACAGCACACCATTCAGTTACTCATTCACACCTACAGGCAGTTAAGAGTAGCCAATTCACCTACACACACACACATACACACACACACACACACACACATATATATATATATATATATATATATATATATATATATATATATATATATATATATATATATATATTTTTTTTTTTTTTTTTTTTTGTTAGGTGGGAGGATACAGGAGACTCCAGAGGAAACCCACATAGGCACGTGGATAACATGTAGAACAACTCCACCGATATAGTAATTTCAATTCAGGATTGGGACTCTGGAGTCTGTCCTGGCTGCACTCCCAATGTAAAATTCAAGGACTTAAGGGAAAATATGAAGACATTAAAGAGCTAAATCATCACAGTGGAAATGAAAGAGTCATTTAAATGCTACTACTGGTTAAAAAGAAAAAAAATGCTGTTTTAAGCCTCCTCGTCATCGTCACTGCAAACCCGATCTGGACTTGAGGTGAACCATGTTTGGTTGACTTGGCCAGAAGTGCAGCAGTAGGGTGGCCACTTCCTTTCTGTGCACTCACACACACCTATTGGCAATTTAGAGTAGCTAGATAACCTAACTGCATGTCTTTGGACTGTGGGGAAAACCGAAGCACCCTGAGGAAACCCACGCAGACACGGGGAGAAACATGCAAACTCCACACTTTCAAGGCCCTTGTTGGCTCAAACCCAGAACCTTCTTGCTGTGAGGTGACAGTGCTAACCACTACCCCATTGTGCCACCCTGTTTTAAGCCTAGCACACTTTTTTGGTGAGGGAATAAAGTAATGGGTCATGTCTTATGTATATGTAAACAGGAAGGACAAATGACCAGATCTGTGTCAAAATAATGGCCACAATGTAAATGGAGCCTTAGTGACGAACTGGAATGGAGTTTATTTAGTACTCATGTTAGCCTGCAGGTGGAAACTGTAGCCCTGTTGTCAATGAATGGATGATCCAGGAATGTTTGTTATATTGTATCCTGTAAAAAAAAAAAAAAAAAGAAAAAACTATATAATCTTGAGAGCCACAGTCATTGTTAGATGTCCTGTACATCTGGAAGTCCATTGCTTGTGATGAGTTCTGTTTTTATTCACTGGCCTCTGCTGGTCATGGAAATGCTTTGATATCTTTTTAGACCTTTTTGACCTTTATCTGCCTTTATATACCTTAAGATTATAAGATAATAAGATTTAAAGTGCAGTTTCAAGCCATTTGCTTTGTCAATTCAATGAAATAAATAAATAAATAAAGCAGAGACTGTTAGCGGAGATGCAGCATGATGGCACAGCAGGTAACGTTGCCCCCCCCCACAGATCCAGGGTTCCTGAGTCAGTCCTGAGCTCTGCTTACAGTTTGTGTGGAGTTTCACATGTTCTCCTCATGTCAGCGTGGGTTTCCTGTGGATTCCTGGGTTTCCACCACCTTCCAAAACATGCCAGTAAGTTGGGCTGGCTACAGTAAATTCCTACTGGGTGTGAATAAGGGTGTAAGCATGTGTGTGCATGGTGCCTTTCTGTGGACTGGTTTCCCATCCAGGGTATATTCTTTTATCAGTGGTGATCCAGATCCACCACGAACCCTGGCTAGGATGAAGCGGTTACTGAAGAATGAAAGTCATTGGGGATGGAAACATTTAATCTTACCAAATATTTTCATTCCCAGTGACTTTCATTCTTCAGTAAATTAGACACTGTGTCACCATTAAAAGAGAACCAACCAATATTTAAACCCATTTTATGCAACTGTTAGAACACCCTGCATTAAGAAAAAATATATACAGTACACAGTGCTGTGCAAAAGTCTAGGCACATGTAAAGAAATGCTGTCGACCAAAAATGGTTGAAAAATAATGAAAATGTTTTAACAATTAAAAATACTATAAACAGTAAGCAGTAAGCCATAATAAATGAAACAAAGTCAATATTTGGTGTGAGACGACCCTTTGCTTTTAAAAAAATAGTAGTTGCAGGTACAATGAGTGCAGTTTATAAGGAAATGAGCTGTAGGTTTTACTGAGCATCTTACAGAACCAGCCACAGTTCTTCTGGACACTTTGTCACACTCGCTTGTTAATTTTGTACCAAAACCCAGTAGCCTTCATTATGATTTCTTTTTTAATTTGAAAAGTGCTCTCTTATGTACAACCCCAATACCAAAAAAGTTGGGATGCTGTGTAAACTGTAAATAAAAACAGACTGTGATCATCTGCAAATCTCAGAAACCCTATATTTCATTGACAATAGTACAAAGACAACATATCAAATGTTGAAACTGAGATACTTTATTGTTCTTTGAAAATATATGCTTATTTTGAATTTGATGTCAGTAACACATTTCAAAAAAGTTGGGACAGGGCATGCTTACCACTGTGTTGCATCACCTCTACTATTACCAACACTCTGTAAATGTCTGTGAACTGAGGAGACCAATTGTTATAGTTTGGAAAGATAAATGTCCCATTCTTGCCTGATATGCAATTTCAGTTGCTCAACAGTTCGGGGTCTCCTTTGCTGTATTTTGCGCTTCATAATGCGACAAATGTTTTAAATGGGAGACAGGTCTGGACTGCAAGCAGGCCAGTTTAGCACCTGGACTCTTTTTTTACAGCGCCATGCAGTTTTAATATGTGCAGAAAGTGGTTTGGCATTGTTTTGCTGAAAGAAGGAAGGCCTTCCCTGAAAAATATTTTGTCTGGATGGCAGCAAGAAATGGAAAAAATTGTGGAAGTGGATATTTTCCAGGGCCCGCTATTGTCTTCATTGGAAAACAATATCACCTGAACTCCTGTACACCACAGATCAGTGTTATGCCCTGCATATTTTGTTGATGGTTGCAAGAAAAAAAAATACTATTAATTGTATGAAGCCTAACCCTCCATGATTGTTCAGTGGTTATAAAAAGTCAAAGAGTTTTATATGATGGAACACATGGCTACCTGGCTACAACTAAAACGGACTTTTTTTTATAAGGAGATGGACATCAGTTATTGACTATCTTAGTGAGGAATCTTGTACTTCATTGTTTTGATGTATAATTTTGAGGGTACAGCACCAGACTAAAGTTTGCACACACCTTCTAATTTGATGTTTTTTTCTTTGTTTTTATTAATTAAAAGATGCTTCATATCTTAAAGCGAGACAGCCTTTCGATTTCATAAAATCGGTGAAATTTAGTTCCCTCTGAAATTTGGTCATTGTGATATATATTTATTTCTGTAATATTTCACAAAATATTAGACCATTCTGTGGCTGTGAAGTTATTTAATTTGAGAGGATTCCCAAGCAAATAACATGCATGAAATCACTCAAGTCGTGCAGTCAAGCAGACAGAGGAAGTCTGTGTGTGCATGCGGAGGTTTACCTGCTTCTTCTTTTGGGTTTTACGGTAGCTGGCATCCACAGTGTTGCATTACTGCCATCTACAGGTTTACCTTGACCGTGCACTGACAATTACATCATTTTGTTGCTAAACGAACAGCTGATCACACCGAGGTGCTCGCTGACCGCCGATATTTATTAGTTTGGTCCTGCGTTTCCTTTCTTTTGCAACATAACGTCTTTTCTTCTCGCTTTCTGTTACTGTAGTCGGTCTTTCAACGTTTCATTCACACACTCACATCCTCCATTTTTCTCTCCTGTTTCAAATTTGTATCCCACAATGCCTTGTGCAAACGGGGAAAGCCCACCACGTGATGTATGACGTAGTATCTTGAATTAGGTCATGGTGAAGCAGGAAAAAATAGTGGAGAATTTAGGGCCATGTGGCCCTAAATTCATTAATTGTTCTATTTAAAAAAAAACTAATAAAATTGGAAGTCTTTGAATCGAATTCAGTAGCTTTCAGTCCACTAAAAAAAATAACTTGGGTGTTAGGGAAAATTCTTTTATGACCTACACTTGAAAAATTTGAAAGGCAGTCTAGCTTCAAAGTAATGATGGATGTCGTTTCTCTTTACTTAGTTGAGCAGTTCTTGACATAATATGGATTACTACAGTTGTGGTGTTGAATAGGGCAATTTTCTGTATTTTTATTACAACCCTGATTCCAAAAAAGTTGGGACAAAGTACAGATTGTAAATAAAAATGGAATGCAATGATGTGGAAGTTTCAAAATTCCATATTTTATTCAGAATAGAACATAGATGACATATCAAATGTTCAAACTGAGAAAATGTATCATTTAAAGAGAAAAATTAGGTGATTTTAAATTTCATGACGACAACAACACATCTCAAAAAAGTTGGGACAAGGCCATGTTTACCACTGTGAGACATCCCCTTTTCTCTTTACAACAGTCTGTAAACGTCTGGGGACTGAGGAGACAAGTTGCTCAAGTTTAGGGATAGGAATGTTAACCCATTCTTGTCTAATGTAGGATTCTAGTTGCTCAACTGTCTTAGGTCTTTTTTGTCGTATCTTCCGTTATATGATGCGCCAAATGTTTTCTATGGGTGAAAGATCTGGACTGCAGGCTGGCCAGTTCAGTACCAGTTCACACCCTTCTTCTACGCAGCCATGATGCTGTAATTGATGCAGTATGTGGTTTGGCATTGTCATGTTGGAAAATGCAAGGTCTTCCCTGAAAGAGACGTTGTCTGGATGGGAGCATATGTTGCTCTAGAACCTGGATATACCTTTCAGCATTGATGGTGTCTTTCCAGATGTGTAAGCTGCCCATGCCACACGCACTAATGCAACCCCATACCATCAGAGATGCAGGCTTCTGAACTGAGCGCTGATAACAACTTGGGTCGTCCTTCTCCTCTTTAGTCCAAATGACACAGCGTCCCTGATTTCCATAAAGAACTTCAAATTTTGATTTGTCTGACCACAGAACAGTTTTCCACTTTGCCACAGTCCATTTTAAATGAGCCTTGGCCCAGAGAAGACGTCTGCGCTTCTGGATCATGTTTAGATACGGCTTCTTCTTTGAACTATAGAGTTTTAGCTGGCAACGGCGGATGGCACGGTGAATTGTGTTCACAGATAATGTTCTCTGGAAATATTCCTGAGCCCATTTTGTGATTTCCAACCCAGAAGCATGCCTGTATGTGATGCAGTGCCGTCTAAGGGCCCGAAGATCACAGGCACCCAGTATGGTTTTCCGGCCTTGACGCTTACGCGCAGAGATTCTTCCAGATTCTCTGAATCTTTTGATGATATTATGCACTGTAGATGATGATATGTTCAAACTCTTTGCAATTTTACACTGTCGAACTCCTTTCTGATATTGCTCCACTATTTGCCGGCACAGAATTAGGGGGATTGGTGATCCTCTTCCCATCTTTACTTCTGAGAGCTACTGCCACTCCAAGATGCTCTTTTTATACCCAGTCATGTTAATGACCTATTGCTAATTGACCTAATGAGTTGCAATTTGGTCCTCCAGCTGTTCCTTTTTTGTACCTTTAACTTTTCCAGCCTCTGATTGCCCCTGTCCCAACTTTTTTGAGATGTGTTGCTGTCATGAAATTTCAAATGAGCCAATATTTGGCATGAAATTTCAAAATGTCTCACTTTCGACATTTGATATGTTGTCTATGTTCTATTGTGAATACAATATCAGTTTTTGAGATTTGTAAATTATTGCATTCCGTTTTTATTTACAATTTGTACTTTGTCCCAACTTTTTTGGAATCGGGGTTGTATTTACTGTTTGATCTCAAACCGACATCATTAAGAAGGCAAGAAATTGCATTAATTAACTTTTGACAAGGCACATCTGTTAACTGAAAAGCATTCCAGGTGACTACATCATGAAGCTGGTTAAAATAATGTCAATCATGTGCAAAGTATCATCAAGGTAAACACTAGCTACTTTGAAAAATCTAAAATCTAAAACATTTTGTTTTTTAAACCACATAATTCCATACATGTTCCATATGTTATTTCATAGTTTTGATGTCTTAAGTATTGCTCTACAATGTAGAAAAGTGTCAAAATACAAAAAAACATATAAAGGGTTTTGTTTTCCTGTTTGACTTCATAAAATAAGAAAATTCTTTGTGGCGTAAATATTTAGTCAGCTAACATTTTCTAACTCTCTTTTCATTTTCCTAAGTAATCATGGCCTTGCAATTTATACCAGGTTTTCTGAACATCATATGTTTATGATAACTATAAATCAATCAGTAAACTAAATGCATGGAGAAATTTGGAAAACTGAAAAATAAAATCCAACTCAATAAAAAAGCAACTGTTTGGTACAACAGTCTGTTATTTCGCTGCTCTCTCTCTCTCTCTCTCTCTCTCTCTCTCTCTCTGCATCATCCCATCTGCGTCAAAAAGGCTTACAATATGACACAAATCTCCACCATTTAAAAATAGAGGCAAATGATTAAACGGGTGGCAGGAATAGGTGAGGGAGGCAGTCAATGAGGCACGCAAGTAAACCTAAAATAGTTTGAATTAGACAGAGATGACAGGCCTGCATTTAGTCCTGTGTTAAAGAGATGAGGGAGGAGAGGAATGACTGACAGCATATTCATCAGCCAAATACAATGTGTTGGAAAATGAGGAAAAGAATGAAGATGTGAGAGGCGTTTGAACGTGGAAGACAAAACTGCACCATACACATGCGCATTAATATTACATCTAGACACTTTCCTTTGACATCAAAATAGTAAGAATCACAAAATCGTTGTTGACGTAATAGTCCTTTTTTGGGCTGGGAACAGGCAAACTCCTCCATACCGCCTTCATTCTTATAAGTTTCTCTCTACTCCTCCATCTTCTTCCACTCAGGCTCTTCACTTCCGACGGACAGTGACTGGCATGGATGAGCTTGTCGTTCTCTACCTCTGCCCACAATGTGAAGAGGAGGATGAGAGATAGAGTAGAGCAAAGATGAGTAGAGAGAGTATCAAGGACAGATAGAGAGGAAAGACTGGGCAGTATTTGCTCCAGAAAACAACTGTGCCACTTTGTGTGGAGGATATACAGATATTTAAATGACTATAATCAAGAATGAACAGTATTTGTGCCGCATGTATTTAAAATACAAAATACTGTTGTGTAATTTATAGTTGATGGTCTTTTTTTTTTTTTAATGCGCAAGTCTCAGAAATTTACAAATGCCTGGATTCATCAGAAAGGAAATTAAGTGTTGACTCATTTCTGTCTAGGATGCCGTGACTGTTGTTACTGTTTAAAAGCTTGTTTCATATGATGCCACATTGTTTAACTGTTACCATTTTGAAGAAAGAATCGGGGAATGACTGTGCTAACAAAATACCTTTAATTTGCTATGATATTGGATGAGACGGATTAACATTGGACCCCAGCGAAACATTCCTGACTGTATAATGAACACTATATTTACGTAAAAATACTAACTAATTGGTGCTATCATTATTGCTTTGTAAATTACATCAAGGTTCATAACATTAGCTGTACAGAGATGGAGTTGGGTTCAGCACCTATTAACTTTATACATCTGCCCAAGGGGCGGCACGGTGGTGTAGTGGTTAGCGCTGTTGCCTCACAGCAAGAAGGTCCTGGGTTCGAGCC
This sequence comes from Neoarius graeffei, assembly GCF_027579695.1. Lineage (NCBI taxonomy): Eukaryota > Metazoa > Chordata > Actinopteri > Siluriformes > Ariidae > Neoarius > Neoarius graeffei. Next base: position 20,943,738 of record NC_083576.1, on the reverse strand, counting down.
CCGGGGCCGGCGAGGGCCCTTCTGTGTGGAGTTTGCATGTTCTCCCCGTGTCCGCGTGGGTTTCCTCCGGGTGCTCCGGTTTCCCCCACAGTCCAAAGACACGCAGGTTAGGTTAACCGGTGACTCTAAATTGACCGTAGGTGTGAATGTGAGTGTGAATGGTTGTCTGTGTCTATGTGTCAGCCCTGTGATGACCTGGCGACTTGTCCAGGGTGTACCCCGCCTTTCGCCCGTAGTCAGCTGGGATAGGCTCCAGCTTGCCTGCGACCCTGTAGAAGGATAAAGCGGCTAGAGATAATGAGATGAGACATCTGCCCAAACAAAAAAGTTGTTTTCTGAACCATATGGTACGGTACATCTTGGATAGGCATTTTCAGCTAATTTCACAGGACTGTGAAGAGGTTAGCATTCATCTTTCTCTATTTACACATTTAAATCTCCACACACAGACAAGCTCATTCAGCTATGTCAGCTATGTCATACATTAGATTGTTTCTTAACGTAGCTAGCAGACATAGCTGAGTGAACTTGTCTGAAAGATGAATGCTAACCTCTTTACAGTCCTGTGAAATTAGCCAAAAATGCCTATCCAAGAGAAGGCCCTGGATTCGAGCCCAGCGGCCGACAAAGTCCTTTCTGTGCGGAGTTTGCATGTTCTCCCTGTGTCCGCGTGGGTTTCCTCCGGGTGCGCCGGTTTCCCCCACAGTCCAAAGGCATGCAGGTTAGGCTCCAAATTGACCGTAGGTGTGAATGAGAGTGTGAATGGTTGTCTGTGTCTATGTGTCAGCCCTACGATAACCTGCGATAACCTGGCGACTTGTCCAGGGTGTACCCCGCCTTTCGCCCATAATCAGCTGGGATAGGCTCCAGCTTGCCTGCGACCCTGTCGAACAGGATAAGCGGCTACAGATAATGGATGGATGGATGGATGGATGGATGGATGGATGGATGGATGGATGGATGGATGCCTATCCAAGACATACCATATAGTTTTGAAAACAACTTTTTTGTTTGGGCAGATGTTTATAGTTAACAGGTGCAACCAGGAAGTTTGTGTGAGGAGAAAATATGACTGACATTAGCAAAAGTTAGTTAGCTAGATGATATCAAATTACCTTCCCTATAATGACACTATTTTATCAACTTTGTCAATGTACTTTCTTATCTTCTCTTCCAAAGTAAGGTGAGTGATTTTAGACATTTTTCACCTCTAAATGTGCAGTGAGGCCAGAAATTCTGTGACTGAAATGCTAGGATACTCACTTGTTGGCAAGCTGAATGCTAGCTAACAGACTACCTAGCTAACTAATGCTGCTTTTCCACTACCAACGCGGCTGAGTTGGGCTGAGCCGTGCCGTGCTGAGTTGGGCTGAGTCGAGCTGAGTGGGGCTGTTGGAGTTGCATTTCGACTACAACCGCGCTGAACCGTGCTGGCTGGAAGTGGGTGGACACATTGGGTGGAGTTAGTGAAAGTGGGTGGACGTCACGTGATGTCGTTAGGCGGCGCAAACAGTGACATCAGTGACCTTTTAAGCGGTAGTCTCACGACCCGGATAGTAAACAATAAACATGGAGGACATGGAGTCGTTAGTGTTGCTGGTCTTGGTGCTGTGGCTTGTTGTCACCGACAACGCCAACAGATACTGGCAAGAGCGTACAGACGAGGCGAGGCGCATAAGGCTTCAGAAATTCTCGTAATTCGTAATTCTTCTTCTTCCGGGTTTACGGTGTTTACAGATCCCAGCGTGCTCGCGGGGCGTTTGTGGGCATGTGAGGACAGTCCTCCTCACCAATCAGTGCACAGGGAAGTGTCTCCTCACGCCCCTAGCCCCACTCGGCTCGGTTTGGCTCGCTTCAGCCCCACTCCAAAACCGTGCGAGTTTTGGGTGCTAAGCAGGGCTGAAGTGAGCTGAGTCGTGCTGCTCTGAGGTAGTCGAAACGCGAGCCGTGTCGGGCTGAAGTGAGCTGAAGCGAGCTGAAGTGAGCTGAAAAAGGGTAGTGGAAAAGGGCCTTATGGTGCCTAGGACTACATATAGGCTACATACTGTAACAGCGGCTTAACCTTCATAATAGTAGTATATGAAAAAGCAAAGAGGAAGTAAAACAGTTTAGGGAAAAGTCTGGTTTCTAAAGGATACTTAACAATTATTCACCAAAGTCGAGGTTACTATGTATAGGTAATCATATGGGGCCGAGTAAAATTAAGGATTACTTTCAGGAGTGAGTTCGAAGTTTTGAAAATTGCCCGAGTCACGAAGTGACGAGGGCAATTTAAAAACTTTGAAATCACGAGTGAAACTGATCCTTAATTTTACAAGGAACCATACGATTACTTGTTTGTTATACATAGGGTCAAATTACTCAATTCTGACACGACACGAGGACCGCATTTCCACAGAATATCTTCTTCTTGTTTCGTCAGGCTTTTGGACTTGTTTGGCTTTTTACCCATTCCAACGAACTAGCCAATAGCATTTCAGAAATACGGCCCCATGTTAAAGAAAAAAAGCCCTCCTTGATTGACCAATCAGAATTGAGTAATTTGGCCCTATGTACCGTATTTTAACTGAACCAGTCAGGGCGCAAGACTATCTTGCACATTTGAATCAGTTTCTAAAGCGTCTTTCATCATCACACAGCGACACGACATGAGGATTTTGAAAGTGGTTTACAAAATTTTATTGGAACTTCTTTACAAAACAATTTCAAAACTTCGAAATCACGAGTGAACTTGATCCTTAATTTTACGAGGAACCATACGATTACTTGTTTATAATATATAGGGCCAAATTCATACTTTGGAAGCCATTCAAGTTCACAACATTTGTCATTCATGTTTTCTGAACCAATCAGGGTGCAAGACTATCTTGCACGTTTGAATCAGTTTCTAAAGCATCTTTCATCATGACACAGCGAAACGATATGAGGATTTACATCTTTCAGGATTGATCCTGGATATTTCTCTTGTCTCAGATGCCAATCCAGTGCTACCTGCATTACTTTAAGAGAGTCTGGTTCGTAGTTTTCCCCATTTTCTTTCCTCACTTCTGCATAAAACTGCGATAGCACCTTGTCTAACTCACAGCATTCATATGCCACTAGAGAGTCGTTTATTTGTCTTTCTGTGGCCCATTTCTTAAACACGGAAAGCCAAAAATTTGTCCTTTTTTGGTATTTTCATTTTCACTTGCAGCTTTCAATTGGTTTATCATTTCTTCGTCAAATATAGCGAAACGCGGCATTACTGAGTCAGCAGAGTCAGCCATTTTGTTGAAAAAATTGTTAATTGAGCCTTGTGGCTGGTGAGGGCCTTTCTGTGCGGAGTTTGCATGTTCTCCCCGTGTCCGCGTGGGTTTCCTCCGGGTGCTCTGGTTTCCCCCACAGTGCAGGTTAGGTTAACTGGCAACTCTAAATTGACTGTAGGTGTGAATGTGAGTGGTTGTCTGTGTCTATGTGTCAGCCCTGTGATGACCTGGCGACTTGTCCAGGGTGTACCTCGCCTTTCGCCCGTAGTCAGCTGGGATAGGCTCCAGCTTGCCTGCGACCCTGTAGAATAGGATAAAGTGGCTAGAGATAATGAGATGAGATTTCAATTTTCAAAACTGCTGCTGCTATGCAGTTTTACGTCATAGTTCCACTTCTGGGTGGGTTAGACGTTTCACGGCAGCCTTCCATTTTCCATGATTCTGCGCGTCAGCTGCTGAAAGACCGTACTTCTTGAGATCACTTTTGACACCCTCTAACCAGGTTTTTCGGGGGTGGCCCCTAGGTTTTTTGCCCACACACATCAAGATCAACAACCCTGGAAATCCAAACAGCACTGCGGCGAACATGTACATACCACCTCAAGCATCTTGCAGCAATGGCTGTGTTGGTATCAGTAAGGTGGAGCTTTCCTAGCAGGGAGGAAGTTGGAATGTTGGCATCTCCCCACACACCACATACCCATCTAAGCATGGCACGCTCATTCCTTTCTATACCATACAGGTTGGCCTTCTTCATAGGCCAGCACTCACTGGCATAGAGCATTGTGCTTCGTACAACGGACTGCCTTAATAAAATCAAGGCACATTTTTACAGCTGGATGCCCTTCCTGACGCCAACCAGGATTCATAGTATCCAGGGGACCGGGCTCCAAAGTCTGCCATCGACCAGGGGGTATTAGATAAGTGGCAAAAGTAACATGGAACTCTAATGCCACTTCTGAAAATTGAAACTGTGTCACTTATGTCGAGTCACATAAAATACTGTATTGAAATGGATAAAATAAATCACAATTCCAACTTACTTTTGAATAGTTTTAGACCAAACTTCATAGCATCTTTAGTGCTTTTAGGAACAGCATTTTCTTTCATAATTTGTAATTGTTCCTGACTTACAGTGACAAAGCAATTGGCCGCCATTTTGCTGAGTCACTGGAGGCGATTATCGAGAAATAATCCGAATCTCTTGACCAATCAGCGTGCGCTATTTCCTATAATCACCTCCGTATTTATACTAATTAATATTAGTATTAGGTATTGTTCACCATTACCCTTATCAACTAAAGTGTCAATATGAATCTTATCTTCCTTTTTACTTTCATTTAAATCCCAGTTTAACATGTACATACGGTACACTTACACCAGTAAAAATCAGGGTTGTGTGATTCACAACTCAAAGGGCATGCACATGTGTAAACATGTGCATCAACATGTGCCAACACACAAACATACACAGTGATTGCCCACTCCCCATTCTACCATCTGTTGCATTATAATGAGTGTGTCAGTGTCCCGAGTGGTGAGGAGGAGTGCGATCATCTGTCTGATCCCACTGCCTCATGTGTGCCAGTGTGTACTTGTGTTTGTGTGTGCCTAACTTACCCCATGTGTGTGTGTGTGTGTGTCTTAGCCTGTGCTCCCCTGTAGCGTACTGAATCTTCAAATGACTGAGCCAGTGGGTTGATATGATTGTGTGAATGCAAACTACATGATAAAAGTCAAACCAGAACATACATGCCTGTATGTGCAAGTTTATGTGTGTGAATCAATATACTGTATCTATGTCAGCATGGGTGTACATATTGTGTGTGCATGTGTGTATGTGTGTGTGTGTCCCCTCACCCCAGCCCCCTGTAGTGATCTGAATTTTCAGCAATGACTGGACTAGTGGGCTCACAGAACATTGTGTGTAGGTGTATGTACAGGCATGCAACTGTGCTTTTGTCTGTGTGTGTGTGTGTGTGTGTGTGTGTGTGTGTGTGTGTGTGTGTGTGTGTGTGTGTGTGTGCGCGCGCACGCACGCAGATTTTTAACTCTCTGTAAGAACAAAATATCCTGATGAGTTCAGTTCTACATTACAGTTCTACATTACAGAATTTTCCAGAACATCCTTCAAATAAATACGAATAAGACAGCTATAACTTTATATAGAACTAGCACTAAAGGCTCAAAACTCATGGATGAAAATCTGGTAGTTTAATTACATTAAGAGTTTAGTTTCATACCTACATACAAGACATGTAACAATTCAGCCAATTCATGATTTAATTCGATTTGATTCATGATATTGGGTTCACAATTCGATTTTCCCACGATATTTTTGGAGAAAAAAAATTAAAGAATGAAAATTTTATTGCCAAAAAAAGTAACATTTATTTTCCTATTCTTTATCAACTTAAATATTCCTTTTGTTTAAAAACCCCTTTGCTTCATTTTGTTAATAACCAACAATAATTATTTCCCCACATTTGTAAAAGTTGGAGTAAAATATATTATTCTATTCACATTCACTGAATATGAGCAAGCGTGTGCTCTGATTGGCTACTCTACTACTAGGCTATCAGCCCATATATCGTGAGTAGAGAAAAACAAAATGGTGGTGCACATCAAGTCAGATATATCACTTTGTTGTCAGGTATTTAAAATAAACAGAAATAGCTAAAAGAATATAGTTCCCCCCCCCCCCCCAATAGCTCCTGTTACACACTCCAGCCCAGTCAGTGGCAGTAATGCACCTTTAAGTTGGGTTGCCAACTGCCAAAAAAAGAAGAAAAGAAAATGGCAGAGCATCTTACTGAATCAACCGAGGACGAAAAAACAAAACCCCCAAAATACAAAAAAGCAACAAAATAAGGAATAAAAGTATTTGATGGTAAGAACATATCTTTTTTTTATTTTTCAAGACTTTTTATTATAACTTTTTTCACAAATTGCATCTGTCATTTCTACAGTTTGTTTACATTTTAAGCAGAAATGATTTTGTCAGATGTTTTGTATTGTCAAATTTCCAAAAAATAAAAATTAAAAACGTGCTGTTTCTCAACCTCCAGTGAATGTGGATAGAATTAAACAATTATTCCACTCAATCTCATTGTACATGACTTATAGGCAACTCAGCATGCCACACCTCATTGGCTATCAGCTTATGTATGACTCGATTTCATGGAATAACTGTTAAATAGCATATTAACAAAAATATTGATTTTATTAAAAACGAAAGAGTTAATAACACATAGGTCTTTTCTTGGTAAACTTTTATGAATATTTCTCCTACCTCCAGTTGCTCCTCTTTTCTTTAGCTTTAAGCAGTCTGAAAAAAGAGAGCTCTGTATCGAGTTTCCCAAAAGCACTGCAGCACAAAGATCATCATTAAATGGTAGAGCAAGCAGCCCAGTGAATGCTCTCTCTCCAAGTTAAGACGCACTTAGCATTAAGAGGCTTTTGCGAAACCCCCCTCTGATTTCTTCTTAAATCTATTTACAGTCAATCGCACAACATCTCTTTCCCATTTTAGAGATTTTTTTGTGTGTTTTTGCAGCATTAGAGCTGTGTTACTTCCACCCACAGTGAAGCATTCCTGCTATTTTACATTACTGTGCACTCTGCTGTATAAACAATGCAATTCCAAGTAAAAAAAAACCCTGAGAGATTAATAATTAGCCTGTTAATAATAGAGATTCATTTTATATTTCATAGATTTGAATCATCATAAATTTGTATTAGGATTTATTGTTGCATGATATATCATTATATGCCTACTACATACAGTGTCCTCCTACTTTCTACCAAGTATACTGAAATTACTTAGAACATTATGAATTTGGTTTGGTTTCTTCTCATTTTTATGGTCACAGTTGTAAATGCATATTCAACAAATGTTTCAGAATATTTTCTGTTCATTTTCTTGACTTGCGGTTATACTTCTAGAGATTTCCTTCTGCTGAACTCCTAGTTCTGCATGGCAGGATATCAGGGGCTAAAATAGTACAGACGCTATGGCACATATTTATATGTGCTATGGCACATATTTATATGTGGGGCATGGCCTGAAGGTAAAAGAAGCAGCTTTGGGCCCAAATGGTCACTGGTTTGATTCCCGGGACTGGCAGGAAAAACATGAGTGGAGTTGAGTGAATGAACGGCACTTTCTCCTCCCTCTGTATCATGATTGAAGTACCCTTGAACAAGGCACCTAACCCCCAAATGCCCCCTGGGTGCTATTGAGGTATTTCACTCACGTGACCAAGTCATGTGATGCTGCCATTTTGGACGGCACGGCTCGAATCAGTTTGAATGCGAGGAAGGCGACAAACGAAAAACAAAAGAAAAAGGAGCGAGATGCAGAAAACACCTTCACTATCCAGCGACGTAGGGCATTTACAGGGCGAGCAGAGGGAGAGGTATTTGCAAAAATTGAGGTTAGCAGGCTTAGAGAACGACGTTTACCTGCTTCCACCAGGATTGTTCACTGACGTACGGAAGTACACGAAGCCCTCGTCTTTACCTGACTTCGGCCCACATGATCTGTATACCTATGTCGTTAAAAACCCATCACCATACACAGGTATTGATCTGAAAGCGTATAAGAGTTTGGATGCCTACAAATATTTTGTGTCAGGCTGGGTAACATGCCTACATCAGCGGGTCGTCCCTGGAGCCGGTGGCCGTCATCTGATTACAGCTAAGGTTTGTTCACATTTTCATTTACTTTCGGTCCTCAGGATAAACAAAATGTTATTAAATGTCATTGAAATAACTTCTTAGTCTGTTGAGACATGGCCCGTTATAAATTTGCTGTTACCAGGCAATGACCAAGAACTGTATTATTAGGGTCGGTGTCTGTGTTGTAGCAGTGTACTAGCAGCTAGCTGTTAGCACTAGCTAATGTCAACAACAGTAGCTAGTATGTTACTGTAGCAATGTTTACGTTCAGTCATTTGGATGACTGTTAAAACCTTTCAGTCTCAAGTTTTTCCTTTACTGGATTTACTAGTTTACTGAGCTAGCGCGCTCGGCCAAACCGGGAGCCATCGCGCGCTCTCCGGCCAGGCCGGGAGCCATCGCGCGCTCTCCGGCCGGGCCGGGAGCCATCGCGCGCTCTCCGGCCGGGCCGGGAGCCATCGCGCGCTCTCCGGCCGGGCCGGGAGCCATCGCGCGCTCTCTGGCCGGGCCGGGAGCCATCGCGCGCTCTCCGGCCGAGCCGGGAGCCATCGCGCGCTCTCCGGCCGAGCCGGGAGCCATCGCGCGCTCTCCGGCCGAGCCGGGAGCCATCGCGCGCTCTCCGGCCGAGCCGGGAGCCATCGCGCGCTCTCCGGCCTAGCCGGGAGCCATCGCGCGCTCTCCGGCCAGGCCGGGAGCCATCGCGCGCTCTCCGGCCAGGCCGGGAGCCATCGCGCGCTCTCCGGCCGAGCCGCGAGCCATCGCGCGCTAGCTCAGTAAACTAGTAAATCCAGTAAAGGAAAAACTTGAGACTGAAAGGTTTTAACAGTCATCCAAATGACTGAACGTAAATATTGCTACAGTAACATACTAGCTACTGTTGTTGACATTAGCTAGCTTGCCGTCCAAAATGGTGGACACCGGGGCGTCACGTGACCCTGTGACGTCAGGTGAAATACCTCAATAGCATAGCTGTGTGTGTGTGTGTGTGTGTGTGTGTGTGTGTGTGTGTGTGTGTGTGTGCGCTCAATGCTTGCATGTGCGTTCACTGCTTCAGATGGGTAAAATGCATGGGTTAAATCACTGTGCTTGAGTGTACATGTCACAAATAAAGGCTTCTTCTTCTTAAGTTAGCTTAAGGCTGTGTTAAGTAAACTGCATGGAGGCATGCTATATTTTCTTACAGAAAGTTTTTTTCTTAGGATTTTTTTTATCTGTTTACGAACATTATTACAAAGATTACGAAGGGCTATGAAGCTATATAAAGTATTAGACTGAAGACATTAATACAAACCTGTCACATTTTGCAGCCAGCATAACTGTGAATGAATCAGCACCTTCTGATTCAATAATTTAGCAGCCGTGTGGCATAATTTGACAATTTTTTTTTTCTGAGACAACACCAAGGTCTCAACTTACCAAAAGACCTACAGCGAAATTATCTGCAACCTGAAATGGCCACACTATTCATACAACACAGCAATGTGCTTATTAGCATGTCAACTTTCATATTGCAGGCGCCTGCGATATTATATACTGGAATAACCATGTGCGCGTGACATGCACAAACCATTTAGACTTCTTAGATGAATACAACCCCGATTCCAAAAAAGTTGGGACAAAGTACAAATTGTAAATAAAAACAGAATGCAATGATGTGGAAGTTTCAAAATTCCATATTTTATTCAGAATAGAACATAATATGACATATCAAATGTTTAAACTGAGAAAATGTATCATTTAAAGAGAAAAATTAGGTGATTTTAAATTTCATGACAACAACACATCTCAAAAAAGTTGGGACAAGGCCATGTTTACCACTGTGAGACATCCCCTTTTCTCTTTACAACAGTCTGTAAACGTCTGGGGACTGAGGAGACAAGTTGCTCAAGTTTAGGGATAGGAATGTTAACCCATTCTTGTCTAATGTAGGATTCTAGTTGCTCAACTGTCTTAGGTCTTTTTTGTCGTATCTTCCGTTTTATGATGCGCCAAATGTTTTCTGTGGGTGAAAGATCTGGACTGCAGGCTGGCAAGTTCAGTACCCGGACCCTTCTTCTACGCAGCCATGATGCTGTAATTGATGCAGTATGTGGTTTGGCATTGTCATGTTGGAAAATGCAAGGTCTTCCCTGAGAGGGACGTCGTCTGGATGGGAGCATATGTTGCTCTAGAACCTGGATATACCTTTCAGCAGTGATGGTGTCTTTCCAGATGTGTAAGCTGCCCATGCCACAAGCACTAATGCAACCCCATATCATCAGAGATGCAGGCTTCTGAACTGAGCGCTGATAACAACTTGGGTTGTCCTTCTCCTTTTTAGTCCGAATGACACGGCATCCCTGATTTCCACAAAGAACTTCAAATTTTGATTCGTTTGACCACAGAACAGTTTTCCACTTTGCCACAGTCCATTTTAAATGAGCCTTGACCCAGAGAAGACGTCTGCGCTTCTGGATCATGTTTAGATACGGCTTCTTCTTTGAACTATAGAGTTTTAGCTGGCAACGGCGGATGGCACGGTGAATTGTGTTCACAAATAATGTTCTCTGGAAATATTCCTGAGCCCATTTTGTGATTTCCAATACAGAAGCATGCCTGTATGTGATGCAGTGCCGTCTAAGGGTCCGAAGATCACAGGCACCCAGTATGGTTTTCCGGCCTTGACCCTTATGCACAGAGATTCTTCCAGATTCTCTGAATCTTTTGATGATATTATGCACAGATGATGATATGTTCAAACTCTTTGCAATTTTACACTGTCGAACTCCTTTCTGATATTGCTCCACTATTTGTCGGCGCAGAATTAGGGGGATTGGTGATCCTCTTCCCATCTTTACTTCTGAGAGCCGCTGCCACTCCAAGATGCTCTTTTTATACCCAGTCATGTTAATGACCTATTGCCAATTGACCTAATGAGTTGCAATTTGGTCCTCCAGCTGTTCCTTTTTTGTACCTTTAACTTTTCCAGCCTCTGATTGCCCCTGTCCCAACTTTTTTGAGATGTGTTGCTGTCATGAAAATTTTAATGAGCCAATATTTGGCATGAAATTTCAAAATATCTCACTTTCGACATTTGATATGTTGTCTATGTTCTATTGTGAATACAATATCAGTTTTTGAGATTTGTAAATTATTGCATTCTGTTTTTATTTACAATTTGTACTTTGTCCCAACTTTTTTTAGAACTGGGGTTGTAGGTTCTCATCATGTTATTCCTAGAATTCGAATAAACTATAGTGAGATAACATCATCTGTTACATTATGCTCATTTATTGTCCACAAACAGTCCAGTGCAAAAGTCTTAGGCACCCTATTTTTTTCATACAAACTTTGTTATAGATTTTTATTTTATGACTTCTACATTATCGAGTCAGTACAAAAACATTTTAGAGTTCCAAACGTTCGTTTTCCAGCACAAAATTAAACGTTACAGAAAAAAAATGTTTGTATCTGAGCAGCATATTACATAAGAGAGCACTTTTCAGATTCAACAAGAAAACATAATGAAGGCTACTGGGTTTTGGTGCCAAATTAAGAAGCAAGTGTGATGGTCAAAGTGGCCAGAAGAACTGTGGCTGGTTCTGCAATATGCTCAGTAAAACCTACAACTCATTTCCTTATAAAACTGCACTCATTGTACCTGAAACTACTATTTTTTTTAAAGCAAAGGGTCGTCTCATACCAAATACTGACTTTGTTTCATTCATTATAGCTTACCGCTGTTTATAGTATTTTTTAATGTTGAAACATTTAATTTAATTATTTTAAAGCCATTTTTGGTTGACAGCATTTCTTTACATGTTCCTGAGACTTTTGCACAGCACTGTATGTAATGTAATATACAAATAAACCGACCTTAACTTTTTTCTTCCTTTTTTTGAAAACATACATAGGTTTAGATTCAGCATTATTAAATTAGCTCAGGAAAATGGAAAACCAACAGAGATGTAGAGAGAGAGTGTGTGTGTGTGTGTGTGTGTGTGTGTGTGTGTGTGCAGATGGAGTGCATCTTGAAAACATTGAATGACCTCAGTCATGCTCAGGACAGAACAGGTCAGAACTGACTCAATGCAGCCCACACACACACACACACACACACACACACACACACACACACACACACACACACACACACCTTTTTAGATAACACTCCTCCAAATTAAGACACATTTACAGGTTTTAGTACACCTTATTTGTTTTAATTTAGACTATATTTCCAATATAGGCAGATAAAATAGCTGTAAGCAAGGTTCATAATATTTATATAACATTTTTACTAAGATATGTTTTACTTTACACAACAGGTAGTATAAGTAGCAAGGTAAGTAGAATGTCATGATTAAGTGTATAACAACTGAACTTACACATCATACCATTTACACTATGGTCATATCATGATTAAATATATTCTAAACCTAAGTTAGCATTATACACCTAGATAGTATTATGGTTTAATATACACCAATCAGCCATAACATTAAAATGACTGAACTGCTGAAAAAGTTAATGCTAGCTAAAATAGAAAGGTGTCAGCATTAACTTTTTCAGCAGTTTGTGTTACAAGAGCTCTTCTGTGAGATTGGACCATATGAGCTCGCCTTCGTGCCCCATATAAATCAATGAACCTTCAATACCCATGACCCTGTCACCGGTTCACCGGTTGTCCTTCCTTGGACCACTTTTGGTAGGTACTAACCACTGCATCCTGGGAACACCCCATAAGATGTGCCAGTTTGGGGATACTCGGACCATTTAGCCATCACAATCTGGCCCTTGTGAAAATCACTCAGATCCTTACACTTGCCCATTTTTCCTGCTTCCAACACATCAACTTCAAGAACTGACTGTTCTCTTGCTGCCTAATACTGTATACCCCACCCTTCCACAGGTACCAATGTAAATAATGAAATAATCAATCTTATTCACTTCACATGTCAGTGGTTTTAATGTTATGGCTGATTGATATACTGTATATTACTCCATAGCTGTCACATTGTGGGAAACAAAGGTACCAAACTGTACTTATTGCATGAGGTGGTACCATCAAGGGTACATTTTTAGTATGTGTTTCTTACCTTTAAAATATTTTAAAGGTACATAATTGTACCTTAAGGACCAATAATGCACTTTTAAAGCTTTACAAACCCTACATTTCAACTTAGGGACAAAAAACAAAAACAAATCCATCTATTGATTTATCTAACTAATGATACAAAAGGTGCATTTTGGTACCTTAATTTTTAAGGTTGCATGAAGTGCTATGATAAAAACATGTTAGTAACATGGTTCAGAGTTTGATAACTAGAATAATCCTTTAAATAAACCGTAAACATAATACATTCTAGTAAAGTAGAACTTCAGATGACTGCATGGCCGTGCATAAAACTAAATATCTAAATTTATAAACAACTCAAATAAAATTATTGTCGGTTGGTATGACGTGGAAAAAAAATATATATATATATTTAGATAGATATTTGAAAATATATTATTATTAATTGGGGAAGCCATGACCTAATGGTTAGAGAAACAGCTTTGGGACTAAAAGGTTGCTGGTTTGATTCCCTGGACTAGCAGAACTGGCTTAAGGTACCTAATCCCCAACCGCACCGACAAGAGTGGTGGTGTACCTTGTGTCTGATTAGCCAAAGAAAAACTGATGATGTGATTATCAGTTTGGGCATTGAACCCAACCAACTGAATTATTATTATCTCATCTCATCTCATTATCTCTAGCCGCTTTATCCTTCTACAGGGTCGCAGGCAAGCTGGAGCCTATCCCAGCTGACTATGGGTGAAAGGCGGGGTACACCCTGGACAAGTCGCCAGGTCATCACAGGGCTGACACATAGACACAGACAACCATTCACACTCACATTCACACCTACGGTCAATTTAGAGTCACCAGTTAACCTAACCTGCATGTCTTTGGACTGTGGGGGAAACCGGAGCACCCGGAGGAAACACACGCGGACACGGGGAGAACATGCAAACTCCACACAGAAAGGCCCTTGCCGGCCACGGGGCTCGAACCCAGGACCTTCTTGCTGTGAGGCGACAGCGCTAACCACTACACCACCGTGCCGCCCATTATTATTATTATTATTATTATTATTATTATAAGACATCCTTCATTCTTAAGTTTGTCTTTTCTTAACCCCACAAACCAGAGCATTTTTTAAGGATTTTCCACTAGGAGACCAACTGGTCTGGGCAATACAATCACAGGCCCCAGAGTCCATGTGGCTGCACCGCTGCGGCATATTCTGTGATGCAAAGTGGTTCAGCAATCACCATACAGACAAACACACTACAGTGACTACACAGCTATCAAGAGCAATTACCAAGCACAAATGTTATGTCAAAGACACTCAAAGTTACACAGTAATGACATCGGATTCTGACATCAGCCATCTCAGTAACCAAATTTTAGTTTTGTTTTTCTTAACCAACATGATCTTGTGTGTATATCTTATAACACAGATCTTCGTTTTCCTTGTTAAATGTATACTTACATGGTACTTGGTAAATTAATTGCAACTGATTGAACAAAATGATAAGACATACACTACCGTTCAAAAGTTTGGGGTCACCCAGACAATTTTGTGTTTTCCATGAAAAGTCACACTTTTATTTACCACCATAAGTTGTAAAATGAATAGAAAATATAGTCAAGACATTTTTCTGGCCATTTTGAGCATTTAAGCGACCCCACAAATATGATGCTCCAGAAACTCAATCTGCTCAAAGGAAGGTCAGTTTTATAGCTTCTCTAAAGAGCTAAAGTGTTTTCAGCTGTGCTAACATGATTGTACAAGGGTTTTCTAATCATCCATTAGCCTTCTGAGGCAATGAGCAAACACATTGTACCATTAGAACACTGGAGTGAGAGTTGCTGGAAATGGGCCTCTATACACCTATGGAGATATTGCACCAAAAACCAGACATTTGCAGCTAGAATAGTCATTTATCACATTAGTAATGTATAGAGTGCATTTCTGATTAGTTTAAAGTGATCTTCATTGAAAAGAACAGTGCTTTTCTTTCAAAAATAAGGAAATTTCAAAGTGACCCCATACTTTTGAACAATAGTGTATTTATTTGTTAATTAATTAAAGGGAAAGAAGGTAATGTATCCTTTTTTATTTTTATATTTTTTAAAGAGCCATCAGATGAAGCTGTAAATCGAATTGATTTATTCATTATTAAAATGGCATTGTATAAAATGATACAATAACATAGTAATAATAAATGGATAACACGATAAAGCGCAAGCACTTATTTCCATTGTGGTCTAAAAGGAGTTACAAGATCAACATGGGAACAAAAGTTAGAGTATACAATAGCAATAAGCTTATGAATAGAGCGGCGGCTACAATTATCGACACCTTTTCAGATTTACCAATAAAAAACAATTTTACAAAGGTGAGTTTCAGCTACAACAGTTATTATTGGTTAATTAATCAACCGGAATACCCGCCTCCCCTTTGATCTTGTCATCTGATGACACAGCTCGTTACCTGAGATGGATTTTTATTTTTTATTTTTTTAGCACCAGCAGCAATTTGAGGAAAACCCGGACGTTAATGTTTTTACTTTTCAAATTCACCAATATTTCATGATCTCCTTGTCAAAACGTACTTTGTTTCTTACTTTTTCATTTGACAGTCGCCATTTTGTATCTAAACCCGTGTTTGAGAAGTCACGTGAGGTGTCGATAATAGTGATCACTTTCACCGGTGTCCACCATTATCGACACCCTGTGGAATTAAGTGGCATTTACAACTGTTATGTATGGATCTTTGTGTAACATTGTTGAAGTAGATGAAGTACTTTAAAAAATAAAAGTGCTGTGATTTATAATCATTTATTTTCTGATTCATAACAGAATGGAATGTTTATAGAGTATTTGGAATCCTATTGTGATAAATAGAATTAGACCAGAATTAAATTCCTAGCATATAAAAAATGACATGCTTGAAATATTTCTATTCCATTTAGAATTTTTTTTTTGCAGTTTGTTGTAAATATCTACCACATATTACAATGTCAGTAGGCATTTTATATTTTGGTTCGAGGAATGAGATGTGACCTTTGATCTGGATTTTCATGTGGTTACAACGTCGATTGCCTGTTGACATTTACTGGTAAACGACAAAACAGACAAACAATAGTGATCTTAGGTAGTGTAACTTGGTTTAAAATTTGGTTTCCCAGTGAAGCTGGTTTGGCATTGACTAGGAGACCAAATCTGGCCACTGGGAGACCATTTGGTCTCCCAGTAACTATGTTAAAAAATGCTCTGCCACAAACTCACAAATGTTGGCTTTTATTCCCTTACGAAAATTAACCATGGTTTTACTATGAAAACTAACCATGGTTTTACCATGGGTTATAGTTATTCATGGTTTTTTTGGGTAACCATGAAATCCATGGTGCATTTTACCTCAATGTTCACTTAAATTTTTAGGTTCTAAGTAAATGTTAATGTATCTGGGCTGTTAATCGAGATCCTTCTCTACAGCATTGACTGTTGGACGAAAGCATGGTAATACTACAGTTAGTGCATCCTTTTAAAAACCATACTATCCCTTTCTAAACTAATTTCGTAGTTACTATGACCTATTACACATACAACAATGATGCTACCACAGCTACTGCCAGTACTATGGATAAACCACAGTAATGCTATGGTTGGTTCATAGTACTTAGAATCACCATGAAATACCATAGTAGAACCATGGATGAACCATAGTAATACTATGGTTGGTTCATAGTACTTAGAATAACCATGAGATACCATGGTAGAATCATGGTTACTACATAAAAACCATGGTAAAACCATAGTAAACCATGGTAGATTTTCGTAAGGATTATTATTATTATTATTATTATTATTATTATTTTGCTCGAGCTATTTCCTCTTGAAATGCCTACGACCTGACAACGTTTAATCTTGTCTTATTGTAATTGCACTCACGGGAGAGTGACGGTCCTTTGTGCCGCAAAGCACGAGCAAGTGCGCGCGCGCGCACGCACGTGTGTGTTTGTGTGTGGTGTGCTCGCGCGAGGGAGACAGAACTTGTTCTAGTTTTCGCACACGCGCGCGCGCACACACACACGGACCGCGCGAGCCGCTTCCTCCTCCTTTCATGTCGCCCTCGCGCGCATTACGTATGAGAGATCCCGGTGCCGCGCGCTCCCGCCCCCACGCGCTCGCGCTATAAAGCGCACCAGTGCTGGTGCTGTTCCTCAGTCGCTGCGGCCCGAGCTCGAGCTCCAGTTCTGACCGGAAGCAGAGATAGCAGGCTGTTCCTCGCTCAGGCTAACTCGCTCACGGCTTTGGTTCGGGATGGAAACTCGTGGTACCGCGCGGCGTCATCGCATCTCTCGTGCGCTCAGCTTCAAGAGTGAGTACACCGATTTGTCTTGTCTATTTGTTTACGGGTTGTTTTACAATCAGGGTACGCGAGCTAAAAATCACATTTAATACTTATTATCTTCAATATCAAAAGGCTTAACTAAATAAACTTGGTTGTTTATTGTAGCCCTGTGATCGCTCTATTTACCATGCAAAAAAAATTTTTGGTGATAACGGTATTTTTGGTGAATGTATGGCAATATGTCATATTTAGCAAAATTACTCGTGTCATTTAGAAAAAGTGCTTTTTTGACCACAGGTAGCTCCAAAAGGGATGCACTTAAATCATTCTTTATACCATAAAACAAATATTTGGTTCCATATCATTGGAAACATAGTTAAGTTTTAATGTTGAATGCCAGTAAGTTTTCAGACTATTTTGATCAAATTAGTATGCAATTGTCTCAAAAAAAAGTCCTCTCCGAGACAGCTAATTTTTCAATATAAAATAACACATATCTAAAATGATTATTTTCATCCGAAAATGTGGTCAAGATATTGGGACATAAATATTAGAGACAACTAACACAAAGCTTACAGCCTTATATTTAAAAGCACTATGGAAGTAGTGGATTCTGAATTGTCAAAAAAAAAAAAAAGTCCTCTCCGAGAATCACTTCATTTGTTTCTCCCAGCCCTGCTTAAAGCGACACTTAATCTTGTTATAATACAAACTATTACACATGCCTATCTGTTCTTTAACTTGTCCTTCACTTAAAAACTGGTGCAAGAACCAGTTTGAATCAATTTGAATTTTGGATCCCTGTGAAACAAACTTTGTACCCTGATTGTAAAACAACCCTTACGCGTGTTAATAATAATGATAGACTAATAATGACTTCGCTCAGGTTGTTATTGAAGCGTCACTAATGCACTTTAATGTGATGCACTATGAAGTTTAAGAATTCTTCTTCTTTTTTTTCTTCTAAGACCTAAGTGCGCCGAAATTATTGCACCAGCACGGTTTAACATTTACACAATTCTTGCAGTGCGTTAAAGGTTGGGATGCAGGGTTAGTTTGTGCACCTTATTACGACTTGGTGCGATCTCGAGCGCATCACCGTTGAGCTTTCAAAGCTGGACAGCACAGAAATCTGATACTTTCTTTGGAACAAGTCTCGCAGCATGCATGCCTTTGTGCGCACTGTGCTTGTCTGCCGAACCGTGGAGCAGCAGTGGGGTCATGGCCTACGCAATTGGAAAATTTTGCGCACAGAAGATGAAAGCGTCCTGCATGAATAATTCACGCACTGTGCTGTTTTAAGCCGCGCACTTTATTATGTGGTGTCACCAGAACCCACGGGGCCGCACGCTTAAATATTTAACGCCGGCTGCTCTTTTTTCATGCACGTGATGCAAATTCGACCTTGTCGTTTCACACATTTCGAGACACAGTTCAGGAGACTTGGTGCGAAGGGAAGTCTCATCGGCACGCGAGGTTTGCGTGAGGTGTCGAGACTTGTAGGTTTCCAATCGCATCGGTTTGCATGGTGTTGTTTCAGGAAAGCTGACACGAAATCAGTGCCTGGGTCACGTGTGTTTCTCCTGAGAAGAGTCTACAGTGTTGGCCTTTCCTATAATCTTGTTGTCTCTCCAGGTGGTCTGTCTCTCTGGCTGGTGCTATGGCTGGTGGCATGTCACTGTGCTCCAGGGAGAGCATGCCCAAGGCTGTGTGTGTGCTACCACATGCCCATGACCGTCAGCTGCCAGTCTCAGAACTTCACCTCTGTCCCGGCTGGCGTGCCCTATGACTCCCAGCGTGTCTTCTTGCAGAACAACCGTATCACCGAGCTCAGAGCTGACTCCTTTGGCTTTGAGACACAGGCAAGTCGGACTGCTCAGTCAATGAAATATAGTGCGTATTTTCTCTGAATTCCTTTCATTTTATTTTATTTCATTTCTCTCCATTTCAGGTCCTTTGGCTGTATTCGAACAACATCTCATGGATCGAAGCAGGTGCCTTCAGTAACCTGCGTGTGCTAGAAGAGCTGGATCTTGGGGACAACCCAACCTTACGGCAAGTGGATGGCGGTGCGTTCCGGGGCCTTGAGAGGCTACAGAGCCTGCACATGCACCGGTGTGGCCTGACCGAGCTGCCTGCAGATGTGTTCCACAAGCTTTACAGTTTGCAGTTCCTCTACCTGCAGGAGAACCAGCTGAACCACCTGCCTGATGGCGTGTTCTCTGACCTGGTCAACCTCACACACCTGTTTCTGCATGGCAACCGTCTTCGCGTTGTTTCTGAGAACGCCTTCCGTGGCCTGGTAAACCTTGACCGGCTGCTGCTGCATGACAACCGCATCCGACAGGTGCACCGCCGTGCCTTCCGTGATCTTGGCCGCCTCACCATCCTCTACCTGTTCAACAATGTGCTGCGCGAACTTCCTGGTCAGACGCTCAAGGACACAACGGGCTTGCAGTTCCTGCGTCTCAACGACAACCCCTGGGCATGTGGCTGCGAGGCACGCTCGCTCTGGCAGTGGTTCCGTGACGCACGTGTTTCCAGCTCTGAGCTGGTCTGCACCTCACCTTCAGCACGCCAGGGCCAGGACCTGCGCTTCCTGCGTGAGCTCGACTTTGCCACCTGCCCACTGCCTGATCCCGGTTCTTTGACTGGTACAACTACCACCACCTTCAGCACCAAGACACGCTGGTGGTTCTCCAAGAACAAACCAGCAGCCTCAGCCAAGGGCGTTTACCAGAAGACCGCCGAGCTGCCCAAGGCCTTTCCCTTCTCCTCTGTGAAGAACGCCCATTCTGCAGCAGTCGCAGCAGCTGCAGCTTCAGCATCGAAGTATGAGCTGATGCCGGAGGAGGCTGCCTTGCCGAAACTTGAGCCTGAAGAGTACTGGGCCAACTACGGCAATGAAGATGCAACCTCAGTCCGTTGCTTTGAGCTCGATTGCGACGACTCACAGAGCCTCCCTTCCTCTTCTTCTGCTCCTCCATCGTTTATCTATCTCCTCTCTCTCTCTGTTCTGGCTCTCTCACTTCACTTGCTGTTTGGCTGAGTGGACTGTATTAATTTCTTCTCTTTTCTTCTTTTGCCCTTTTTTCTGTATTTGGCCCCTGATGCCTTGATGGGGTCTGATGCTGAGAGGCACACAACAGCAGCTGGAAAGATCTCAAGAATGGCAAAGATGGCACACACACACACATAGACACATATATAGATGCTCACATACACAAGTGTGAATGCAGATAAACACGCTTAGAAAAACATTTGGTGCTGCTTGGTGTCATTTATGAGGCAGAGTTAAGAGTGTTGCCTGGACTGCAAGTCTCAGGAGCCCTTGCAGCATTACACTGGGCACTCTGCTTCTGCAGTCAGTGACACAAAAACAGATGGCGAGATAGACAGAGCTAGACAGAAAGTAAATGGTAGTAAAGCATGATGAGGGGTCCAACAAAACAATAACTCTGCAGTCTGAGAACATAAATAACCTGAACAGCTGTAAATACGCACTTCCACCTTTTCGCATGAAGTGTCTCGTAAACAACTGGAACAGGAATGCTAGTCACACTTGACTGTGCACACATTTTTCCCTTCTTTTTCTTGTCTGTACACTTGATTTCACAATCCATAATGAGAACCGCAAAATGGAAAGATGGATTCTGCATCCACGTGTCTTTATTTATTTCAGGAGTTTGAGTTTTAATGTCTGTCCTGCAGTGAAGTTTTTTGCATATATAAACAGCATATGTAATCTGTGTGTGAGGTTAGTTCTGGCCTTTCACTGTGTGTTTTTTTTTTTCTTCTTCTTTATTGTTGTTGTTGCAGAGATTTGTACCTGAATTAAAGTTACAAGGAGACATTTCACTGTACACAGAATTGTGCAACATGTCATCACATTGCTGTAAAAAATACCCTAATAAATAATACTTTTTTTGTATAAACAGAACATTTGTCTTTAGCATTTATCTTTTTCTCGATATACAGTATACCAATGAAATAAAAATCAGTAAACATAATATTAAAAAATAAATTAAGAACTATAATATACTCTAGTTCTTAATTTGAATCTATATTATGTAGAGACATGCATACATATAGGTGACAAAGGGAAAAAAAAACAAACAATGGTTTGATTGAGTCCCTGGGAGGCATTTTTCTGGCATGGTTTGGATCCAAGTGCCCCCCTTACCCCCTTAGAAGGAAAAAAATCAATGTAAATCAAGACAAAATTCTGATATTTCTATCCTTCTAGTATGGCCCCACTCCCACCCACATGATGTACAACCCCAATTCCAAAAAAGTTGGGATGCTGTGTAAAATGTAAATAAAAATAGAATGCTAGGAGTTGTAAATCATGGAAACCTGATATTTTATTGAAAGTAGTACAAAGACTACATAGCCCTGTGATGACCTGGCGACTTGTCCAGGGTGTACCCCGCCTTTCGCCCGTAGTCAGCTGGGATAGGCTCCAGCTTGCCTGCGACCCTGTAGAACAGGATAAAGCGGCTAGAGGAGATGAGATGAGACAAAGACTACATATCAAATGTTGAAACTGAGAAATTTTATTGCTTTTTTGAAAAATATATGCTTATTTTGAATTTAGTGCCAGTAACCAGTTTCAAAAAAGTTGGGACGGGGCAAAAAAAGACTGAAAAAGTTGTGTAATGTTAACAAAAAACTAACTGGGTTAATTGTCAACAGGTCAGTAACACAATTGGATATAAAAAGAGCATTCCCAGAGAGGCGGCGTCTCTCAAAAGTAAAGAAGGGGAGGGATTCACTGCTCTGTGAAAGACTGCATGGGCAAACAGTACAACAGTTTAAGAATAATGTTCCCCAATATAAAATTGCAAATAATTTAGGGATCACATCAGCAAAAGTACATATCATTCAGAGAACCTGGAGAAATCTCTGTTTGCAAAAGACAAGGTTGAAAACTGACATTGGATGCCTGTGATCTTCAGGCCTTCAGGTGACACTGCATTAAAAGCAGACATGTGTCTGTAGTGGAAATCACTGTATGGGCTCAGGAACACTTCAGAAAACCATCGTCTGTGAAAACAGTTCATTGCTGCATCTACAAATGCAAGTTAAAACCAGATCTAAACAATATCCAGAAACACTGCCACCTTCTCTGGGCCCAAGCTCTTTTACGATGGACTGAGGCAAAGTGGAAAATTGTCCTGTGGTTTGATGAATCAAAATGTAAAATTATTTTTAGAAATCATGGACACCACATCCTCCAGGCTAAAGAGGAGAGGGACCATCTGACTTGCAAAAGCCAGCATCTGGGATGGTATGAGGGTGCATTACTGCACATGGCATGGGTAGCTTGCACATCTGGGAAGACACCATTAATGCTGAATGATATATACAGGATTTGGAACAATAATGTCTTTCAGGGAAGGCTTTCCTTCTTTTAGCAAGACAATGCCAAACCACATTCTGCACGTATTACAACTGTGTGGCTCCATAGTAAAAGAGTCCAGGTGCTAAACTGGCCTGCCTGCAGTCTAGACCTGTCTCCCACTGAACACACCTACACAGGGGGAGCAAGAGGGGTGTACTGTATAAATGTGTGTGAAACAGTTCAACAGGATTCTAAACAAAAGGCCAAAAAGGTAACCCTCAAGACCGGCAGGCCGTTTTTCACACTGTTTTATCAAATTAATAGGCAAGGCAAGGCAAGGCAAGTTTATTTATATAGCACATTTCATACACAATGGCAGTTCAATGTGCTTTACAGAAGTAAAAACAAAAACAGTAAACAATAGAGAAATAAAATTACATAAAATAATTTTATCTTTATTCTAAAATAATTAATTAAAAGAATTAAAAGAATTAAAAGAAAATAATAAGAATTAAACAATAGTAGAAATAAAATATTAAAATGCATAATGCCCTTTCCTAATTTTAGAACATTTTATGAGCATGGCTAATGAACAATGCAATACAGGACAGTGATGAGACATAAAAGGAATATTTTACTCCCAAACATAGCATTAACCCTCATTAACATTTGATGAAAACACAATAGACCACTACAAACAACTAGTCTTGTTAAACAAAGAGTAGTTATTACACTAAGTGTCTATATTAATTTTATTACAACCCCAATTCCATAAAAGTTGGGATGCTGTGTAAAACAAATAAAAACAGAATGTGAAGATATGCAAATCATGGAAACCCTATATTTCAGTGAAAATAGTACAAAGACAACGTATCAAATGTTAAAACTGAGAAATGTTATTGCTTTTTTGAAAAATATCTACTCATTTTGAATTTGATATCAGCAGTATTTCAGAAAAGTTGGAACAGGGGCAACAAAAGACTGAAAAAGTTATGTAATGCTAAAAAAAAACTAATTTGGTTAATTGTCAACAGGTCAATAACATGATTGGGTATAAAAAAGAGCATCCTAGAGAGGCGGAGTCTCTCAGAAGTAAAGATGGGGAGGGGTTCACCGCTCTGTGAAAGACTGCGTGGGCAAACAGTGCAACAATTTAAGAATGATGTTCCTCAATGTACAACTGCAAAGGATTTAGGGATCACATCATCTATAGTACATAATATCATTAAAAGATTCAGAGAATCTGAAGAAATCTCTGTATGCAAGAGACAAGGCTGAAAACTGACACTGGATGCCTGTGATCTTCAAGCCCTCAGACGACACTGCATTAAAAGCAGACACGTGTCTGTAGTGTAACTCACTGTATGGGCTCAGGAACACTTAAGAAAACCATTATCTGTGAAAACAGTTCATTACTGCATCCACAAAGGCAAGTTAAAACCAGATATACACAATATCCAGAAACACTGCCACCTTCTCTGGGCCCAAGCTCTTTCACGATGGACTGAGGCAAAGTGGAAAATTGTCCTGTGGTTTGATGAATCAAAATGTAAAATTATTTTAAGAAATCATGGACACCACGTCCTCCAGGCTAAAGAGGAGAGGGACCATCTGACTTGCAAAAGCCAGCATCTGGGATGGTATGAGGGTGCATTACTGCACATGGCTTGGGTAGCTTGCACATCTGGGAAGACACCATTAATGCTGAATGATATATACAGGATTTGGAACAATAATGTCTTTCAGGGAAGGCTTTCCTTCTTTTAGCAAGACAATGCCAAACCACATTCTGCACGTATTACAACTGTGTGGCTCCATAGTAAAAGAGTCCTGGTGCTAAACTGGCCTGCCTGCAGTCTAGACCTGTCTCCCACTGAAAACATTTGGTGCATTATGAAATGCAAAATATGACAAAGGAGACCCTGAACTGTTGATCAACTAAAATTGTATATCAGGCAAGAATGGGACAACATTTCACTTTCAGAACTACAGCAACTGGTCTCCTCAGTTCCCAAACGTTTACAGAGTGTTGTTGAATGTCGAGGTCATGCAACATAGGCCAAGTTTACATTAGACCGTATCTGTCTCGTTTTCTTCGCGGATGCACTGTCCGTTTACATTAAAACGCCGGGAAACGGGAATCCGCCAGGGTCCACGTATTCAATCCAGATCGTGTCTGGTCCGGTGCTGTGTAAACATTGAGAATACGCGGATACGCTGTGCTGAGCTCTAGCTGGCGTCATCATTGGACAACGTCACTGTGACATCCACCTTCCTGATTCGCTGGCGTTGGTCATGTGACGCGACTGCTGAAAAACGGCGCGGACTTCCGCCTTGTATCACCTTTCATTAAAGAGTATAAAAGTATGAAAATATTGCAAATACTGATGCAAATACTGCCCATTGTGTAGTTATGATTGTCTTTAGGCTTGCCATCCTTCCACTTGCAAGTGGTAAGTGACGCACATGCCCGATATGCACTAGGATCACACACACAGCGGCTCAGTCCCGAATCACTGCTCGTGCACTTCACTCGCGCGCTCTGTGAGCTGCGCAGGGCCGGAGTGCGCACCCTCCAGAGGGCACTCGCTGTTCAGGGCGGAGTGATTTGGAGCGCAGGATGCCTGCGGAGCCGAGCGTATCCGTGTATTGGCGTTGCTGTGTGCACGCGAATCGTGTATTGGCGTTGCTGTGTGCACGCTAATCGTTTTAAAAACGTTAATCTGATGATCCGCTGATACGGTCTAATGTAAACCCCACCATAGTGGCAAACATGCCCCGTCCCAACTTTTTTGAGACTTTTTTGTTCTTGGTATCAAATTCAAAATGAGCAGGGTTTTTTTTTTTCAAAAAACAATAACATTTCTGTTTCAACATTTGATCTGTTCTTTTTGTACTATTTTCAATGAAATATAGGGTTTCCATGATTTGCAAATCATTCTGTTTTTGTTTACGTTTTACAGAGAGTCCCAACTTTTTGGGAATTGGGGTTGTAAATCTTATGCTATGGCCTTCACAATGACCATACCACAACATTATTAAATATTTGTCAGAGATTTGGAAAGATTTCTCTGACACTGTGACAGAACTTTCCACGACTATCATAAAGTTTCTGGAATACCTTTTTTGGAAGAATGGTGTTCATTTTTCCATACAGTTCCAGAGACTTGTAGAATCTATGCCAAGTAGAATCTAAGCTGTTCTGGTGGCTTGTTGTTAAGACTCTAACTACGTCCTTATTAAGACACTACTTTGAATCCTCCTTTTAATATCTTTAAACTCTTTAAAGCAGCCATGTGTGCATGTTTTCATGACTGTGTCTGATTTGGGGTGTGTGTGTGTGTGTGTGTGTGTGCGTGTTGTGGTTGGCAAATGAGAACAAAACTTGACTCAGTGAATGAGAGTCATATATATTCACATGTTTCTTAATGAACACGCCTCCACTCATGCATACACGCAAGCATTTTATTAATAACAGCCGGAAGTGTTTCCTTCAGACATACCGTACAAGTCCTCTGTATTCTCTCTCCCTCTGCGCTGTTTTTGCCTCCTACACTTCTGCATCACTTCTGTTTCATCTTTTATGTTTCTTTGCATGTTTGTTCTCTGCTGTCAAGGACTCAAATGCAGTTTACTCTGTATCTCTCCAACATCTAATCATCTTTTCAGGTCCATTTTTGGTTTCTCTCTCTCTCTCTCTCTCTCTGGCACTGACTTTGCTTCTAGCCACAGATGGTAATGTTTGGCTCTGTTGATGTGACAGTGACGTTCATGCTCATTCATGAGGGCTTTTTAGAGACAAAATGTGTGTTCGCGTCTATGTGACAATGTGTGTATGAGAAAGAAAGACGATAAATTTTTGGTGAGAAATCTTTCCTCGACAAAACTGGGGTTTTATGGAGGAGGTGATCATGTCAGCTGATAAAAAAAGGAGCATGAACTCTCTAACACTCTGACTTGAGTAAACTTTTCCGTATGAGATACAGTACATAAGAGGAGGTAGGATTCAGATCAAATTATTCAAAGGAACACATGAATGGTCAAGTTAGTAATCATATGACTAGTAGGCAATGTACTAGGGATATAACACAACACCATGATCTGTATCTGGATTTAAACTGGAAGTGAGCATGGTCTTTACACTTTGTGCACAATTATTAAAGTTGTATTCCTGAGGATTACTTTTATTATTGAACAAATACAGTGCTCTCAGTCAACCCAAATTGTTAATAAACCTAAAATCCGAATGTTTAATAAAGAAAAAGGTAGTTTAGGCTTTTCTCAGGGTGTACAATTATTAGGCAGCAGTTCGTGTGCAGAATTATTATGCAACTAAATGAAAAGCTAAAAATTTCCCATCTCACTTGTGTATTTAAATTTTTAGAGTAAGTGTAACAAATAAACAACTCAGAATTCACAAATAAACACTTTTGGCATTTCAAAAATATTCAGTGACCAATATACGTAGCCACCCTTCTTTTCAATAATTACCATGAACCTTCCATCATGGAGTCTGTTAGTTTTTTTGATTTACTGACGATCAACGTTTTGTACAGCAGCAACCACGGCCTCCCAAATGCTGTTCAGAGTGGTGTATTGTCTTCCCTCACTGTAAATCTCATGTTTAACCCCTTCAATGCCCTTGGACGAGTCACGTACGTCATGAAATCTTTTACCGCTGTGCCTTATGACGTACACTACTCGTCATAAACACTTCCTTTTATGTACCTTACATGGCACATTACTTTTACTTCACAGTGGCACATATGAATTACAGTCAATGCCTAAAATGTTCTTCTGTCATAAGGCACAGCGGTAAAAGATTTCATGACGTACATGACTCATCCAAGGGCATTGAAGGGGTTAAGGAGGGCCCACAAGTTCTCAATAGGGTTTAAGTCAGGTGTGGAAGGGGGCCATGTCATTACTCTGTCATCTTTAAGGCCTTTGCTGGCTCTCCAAGCGGTGGAGTACTTGGATGCATTTGATGTTGCATTGTCCTGCATAAAAATCTTGAATGCCTTCTTGAATGACGCAGACTTCTTCCTGTACCACTGCTTGAAGAATGTATCTTCTAGAAACTGGTTGTAAGTTTGGGAGTTGATTTTAAGTCCGTCTTCAACCCAAAATGGTCCAACTAGCTCATCCTTAATAACAGCAGCCCATACCAGTACCCCTCCTCCACCTTGATGGTGTCTGAGGTGAAGTGGTGCTGTGTGTCCATTAGTTATCCAGCCATGGACCCATCCATCTGGTCCATCAAGAGTCACTCTCATTTCATCCATCCATAAAACCTCTGAAAAATCTGTCTTCAGATATTTCTTGGCCCAATCTTGACATTTCAACTTGTGAGTCTTGTTTAGTGGTGGTCGTGTTTCAGCCTCCCTTACCTTGGCCATGTCTCTGAGCACTGAACACCTTGTACTTCTGGACACTCCAGGATGGTTGCAGTTCTGGAATATGGTGGCACTGGAGGATAATGGGTTCCTGGTAGTTTCATGCTTAATCCTTCTCAAGTCTTTTGCGATTAATTTGTGTCTTTTCTTCTCCACATGTTTTTTGTGACCCTGTTGTGACTATTTGTAACAAAACGTTTGATTGTTCTGTGGTCACGTTTCGATAGCTTAGCTGTTTCAAGAGTGCTGCATCCCTCTGATAGGCATTTTATAATTTTTTTTTTCTTTTCAGTGTCTGTTCAATCTCTTTTTTGGCTCATTTTGCCTAAGATAAAGAAGCTGCCTAATAATTATGCACACCTTAATATAGGGTGTTAATGACTTTAGGCCACACTCTCCCTCATTATACAAATAAATACCACCTGTGAATGCTTAAATCCAATTAGCATTCAAGTGTATATAGCTTGGGGTTGGAAAATATGCATAGAAATAATGGTAGGATCAGAGTACTCACTTGCCTAATAATTGTGCACACAGTGTACATGGAAAAAAAATAAGATTCTGGGTTTTAAACTCGTGGCCAACTGGAGCTTTTCTGTGCAAAGTTTCCATGTTCTTCCCATGTCTGCATTGGTCTTCTCCAGGTGGAAGAGTCAGCTGGGACTGGTTCCAGCTTCCCCTGCGAACTTGATGGATGAGTGGTATTCTGTAAATAATGGATGGATAACAACTAATAGCAATTTGCAGAACATAACTTTGCTTAACTTCTACAAGAACTTCTACAATTCTTAAACTACTTCACTTGAGTTCATAATTGGATGCCCAATGTGTCTTTCTGGCAAGGATTCTATCTACTGTAATGTGACTAAGTCTATCTATCCATCCATTCATCCATCCATACCGCTGCAGCAGCTAAAAGACTAAAGTGCCACTGCATCACTGTCTTTAGGTAGAGATGAAGCAAAGGGGCATTACAGGTAATGTAGGAAACCATCAATCAAATAAAAAAAAATTACCAATATATCAATAAAAGAAGTTTAAACTTAAAATATCAGCTAAGAATTTCAATACAAAATAAATCTTTGGACTTCACAAAAGATCACAAATCAATTATTAGCTCATCTGGCCAACAAGCAATGAGCTTATGCCATCATGTGTTGTCAGACATCCATCCATCAGCATTTTGCAGTGTTGCCAGATTGGGAGGTTTACCTCCTGATTGTTTTTTTTTTTTAAATCACATACTGTAGATTTGCAGAAATTGTTCTCTTTGTTAGGGATCATTTACTGTTGACATAATTTGTCTAATTTATAATATAACTAGCAGGTTACCTGGGCATTGCTCGGGTTTTGCGAAATTCTGGGTTGCCCCCAGACGTCCATGTCAAATTTGGTGAAGATCTGTCAAGAAATAGTGATGTTAACCCAAGACAAACAAAAATCCAAACATCCACCACCCAGGGGCCCACCGGTGACCCCTGGGGCTCAAATATGGAATTTCTGAGTTCTGTGGCTATCTCCTGTGCCAAGTATAGTGAAGATCTGTCAAGAGCTTGTGTTAATAAATGTAATGTGAAAGGCATTGAGGGAGGGGGTGGGTGGATGCTGTAAACCCCCCCAGGGACCTCCCTGGGGCCTGTGCATGAATTTTGTTTATATCTGCAAAATTTTGGGTCATCCCTGGACCTACTTGTGAAAATCCGCTGAGAAATGGCAGCTTTAGCTCAAGACAAACAAACTTTGCCACTTATTATATAGATTATCATTATAATCATGATTTTGATCCAATCTGACATCCCTGCATGAAGTGATCCATGAAGTCTGCTCGACTTCGCCTCAGTTTCAGCACAGTTTTCCTGACAAGGCCACTGCATCCATCTTTCAGATTTTTCAGATGGAGCATCAGCTGACGTACTGAACTTCCAGTAAAGGCTGCATGTAGGCTACTGTAAGTGTCTGCTTTGCAAGATCCACTCTTATCATCTGTAGTGATCAAGGCTATAGCTATAATATAATGGATCTCTATCTTTCTTATCAGCTTTCATCTGGCACCTCCCTGCAGCATCCAGGCCCTATTTGATTAGTTAGGATTCCTCAATCTGTGTTCCGTGCATTTCAAGACAAATAGTGGTCTAGACTCTAGAGTGGTTTGTGAGCCTCGGATGTAAGTGTCACCTAGCTGTGGGGTGTGGTTCTGCTTCTCTCTGCTCATGTTTTGATCTTCGTTACTGCACCTGATCCAGTTAAAGTCCTGCAGGGCTTGATAATGAGTTGATGATGTTGATGAAGTGGTATGTCACCAAGGTTTACAATCAAGTTCTTTTTCATCCTGTTCTAACTGGAGGGCAGCGTTACAACCTCACAGCTCCAGGGTCAGTGGTTCGATCCTGAGCTCTGTATGTTTACCCGTGTCTGTTTGGGATTCTCTGGATTCCTCCTACCTCCTAAAAACATGCATGGAGGTGGGTTAGTTACACTAAAGTGACCATAAGTGGGAATGAGTGTTGAATGTGTGTGAATGGTGAAACCCTGTGGTTTACTGGCATGGCATCCAGGGTGTATACCAACCTCACATCCAGTGTTCCTGGGATAGACTCCAGATGCAACAGGACCCTGACCAAGAAAAAGCAGTTCGTGAAGATGAATGAATGAATAAATCCCAAAACCCATCTTGCCAGGTAACAAAGACTGTCTATTGCTAATAAACTGGATCATTTTTATGAGCGGATGAGGTTTTGCTGCAAGTTTCTCGGAACATGGTTCATGAACTTCTCATACCAGATGCCCTAAAACTCATACTTGATTGTGCTTTTACACTGTAGCATCTGTCATAAGTTCTAGCTTATTATTCTTACCTTTTGATCCAAGCATGCTATTTATTTCAGCAACCTTGCATTACATTGTTAGCTCATCTGGCCGACAGGTGATGAGCTTATGCCCGTCGCGCGTCGTCCACATTTCATGAAATCGCTTCTTCTCTCTCAATTCTTCACCGATTTTGATTCTTTTTGGCAGGAAGGTAGGTCTGCCTGGGGTGCATATAGCCTCTATCCAAATTTGCATAATTGCAATTGATAATGAAGATATGGAGTAATTAAGCCCTAATGACCAGTTTCCACACAAATCGCTTCTTCTCCCTCAATTCTTCACTGATTTTTATCCTTTCTGGCATGAAGTTAGTGGTACCTAGGATGCATATAACTTCTACCCAGATTTGCTTAATTATAATTATTAATGAAGTTATGGACTAATTAAGCCTCAATGAGCAGTTCAACAAAAATCGCTTCTTCTCGGTCAATTCCTTGCTGTTTTGGATTCTTTCTGGCAAATAGGTCGGTATTCCTAGGGTGTATATACTGTATCTTCTATATATAGCTTATATATAGTGTATATAGCTTGCAACATTTATTGCGCAAGGTGGCCCACTTTAGATCATTCCTTCTGGACTAGACAGGCCCGGAGTGAGCTACGCCATCATTGACAGTCTCATTAAGATTGATATACAAGTCATCAAGAGTGGATTAAGAGCTTCAATTAATTGAACCAGATGAAGTGAATGTATACAATAGTAAGATATGGAGTAAGATATAAACTGCGTTGTAAGCTCTCTGATCACTCGTACACTTGGACAGTTGGATATGTTCTCATTATCATGCAACATATCAGCCCATCAGGGTCATGTGACAGGGTTTATGTGTTGCGTGGCCTTTTGCCTTGGCAGATTGCTGGTACTGTTGTGTGAGAAGACGCCTACTTAACTGAGAACTGGTTGTGACTACACTGGCACACAATCGCACAGCTAAATAAAGCTGTGAAATTGGGAGAACAGTAAAGAATGGCTCAAGACTTAGCGATAAATTATGCATGCAGGAATCTGAGGTGATTATTAAGATTTGGCATCACCGGTGACAGGGTCTGCACCCCCTACAGAGCTTCTGCTTATAGCTAAGTATACACATGACAGATGGCACCTGCAGCATGCAGCTCACGTGCGTTTTCAGCATTTAGAAGTTCATGTAGATTTTCTTTTTTGTGAACTTTTTGCAAATTCTTTTTTTTTTCTCTCACAAATCCTATTTTGGCACCGTAAGCGCCAAAGCAGGCAGAAATGCTGCTTGTTTTGTAAGCTAACAATTTCCATTCATTCACAATCTCATTAATATCTTTATCTCTTTCTCTGCTGTCTGTGTTTAATCATGTGGATTCAAAGAAATCCTTCCATTCTGTCCATCGTTCTATTTATGATCGTATTGTTTGTTCAGGCTGTGCGTGAGATTAGTTTTTGCCTCAGCACTCGCTAACTCATTCCATCCCTCTATCACTCACTTACTCACTCACTCACTCACTCACTCACTCACTCACTCACTCACTCACTTTACTTTCCTTGACATTATTCCCTGAAATTATTAATGCAACTCATTATTGCTATCTGCACCTAAACCTGAACTTTAACCTCACTAACTCGGCTTTTTTAGTTTTTGAAATAAAAGTGGCAGTTTTGGAAAAACAAACAAAATGTTTTCCACATGGTTTCCAGCCAAATGTCCCAATAAGGTCATTACTGTCAGATATTCCAATCCTTGGACATTTGGTCTCCACAAGCTATAAAATCATGCCCACTTCCACGCTGTGTGCACTGATGAGTAAGAGCACATTCAGAGGTCTCACTCCCACTGGTGTTTCTCTCCATTCTTGGCTGCTCTACCACTGTATCTTCCACTCTGAAACACAACTAACCATCTTAAGTTTTGTTCAGTTTTTGTTCACTTTTTTTTAAAAACAGTTCTCTGTTTGCCTCGAGGCTTTTTGTTTTATAGCAATACGTTTCAATTTCATCTCATCTCATCATCTCTAGCCGCTTTATCCTTCTACAGGGTCGCAGGCAAGCCGGAGCCTATCCCAGCTGACTACAGGCGAAAGGCGGGGTACACCCTGGACAAGTCGCCAGGTCATCACAGGGCTGACACATAGACACAGACAACCATTCACACTCCCATTCACACCTACGGTCAATTTAGAGCCACCAGTTAACCTAACCTGCATGTCTTTGGACTGTGGGGGAAACCGGAGCACCCTGAGGAAACCCACGCGGACACGGGGAGAACATGCAAACTCCACACAGAAAGGCCCTCGCCGGCCACGGGGTTCAAATCTGGACCTTCTTGCTGTGAGGCGACAGCACTAACCACTACACCACCGTGCCGCCACGTTTCAATTTGACCTTCTCATTTCAGAATATGCCTGAACTTGCAGCCTGTTATGAATTAAACAACGTTTATTTCCTCAAAACAAATCTAGAATAATTACTAATGATGGTTCTCTTGTACTCTCTAGTGATGGCAGTGTGACACTGTGGCCGAGTTCAAAGGAATAGTTCAGTGTTTTATGACCTACAGCATCTGGTGTGTGATTACTACAAACGATCATTTTGACATGTTTTCCTGTACTGAGAAAAGAACAACTACATTTTCAGATGGGCTTGTTTTGTGTGAGCATAAGCATCCAGAATATGCATACATTGAACAAGTGACCTTTACTATTACTATTAAGAGCGAAATGGTTGTAGTTTTGAATTTATATTATACAGTATACACAGATCAGCCATAACATTAAAACCACTGACAGGTGAAGTGAATAATTAACAGTTATTCCACTAAATCGAGTCGTGCATGAGCTGATAGCCGATGAGGCGTGTAGTGACGAGTGCTGAGATTGAGTGGAATAACTGTTTTATTGTATCCACATTCACTGGATGTTGAGATACAGAGCATTATTATTATTAATTTTTTGCAAATTCAGTAAATAAAATCTTTATGCAAAACGTCCGACAAAATCATTTCCGCTTAGAATGTAAACAAACCGGCAAAATGACAGTAGCAATTTGTGAAAAATGCTTTAATAATAATTCTTGAAAAATCAAAAAAGATGTTCTTACCATCAAATACTTTTATTCCATATTTTGTTGCACTTTTTTTTTCTTCTTGAGGGTTTTTTTGGCAGTTAGCAAACCAACTTAACTTAAAGGTGCATTACCGCCACTGACTGGGCTGGAGAGTGGAACAGGAGCTATTGGGGGGGGAAGAAAACTATATTCTTTTAGGTATTTCTGTTTCTTTTAAATACTTGATACCAATTTTGGGGGGGTTTGTTTTCGAGTAGAGTTTTTATTTTGTCCTCGGTTGGTTCAACAACGCTCTCTGCCATTTAGTTTTTCTCTACTCACAGTAAAGTATGAGCTGATAGCCTCTTAGTAGAGTAGCCAATCAGAGTTCGCGATTGCTCATATCCAGTGCATGTGGATAGAATAACACTATCTCATTAAAATGGCTAAAACGAAATGGTGTCAGCATTAACTTTTTCAGCAGCTTGTGTTACAAGAGCTCTTCTGTGGGATTGGACCATATGGGCTAGCCTTAGTGCCCCGTGCAAATCAATGAGCCTTCAATACCCATGGCCCTGTCGCCAGTTCACCGGTTGTCCTTCATTGCACCACTTTTGGTAGGTACTGTACTAACCACTTCATACCTGGAACACCCTATACAATGTGCCATTTTGGAGGTGCTCAGACCTAGTCATCTTGCCATCACAATTTGGCCCTTGTCAAAGTGGCTCAGATCCTTATACTTGCCCATTTTTCCTGCTTCCAATGCATCAACTTTGAGAACTCACTGTTCTCTTGCTGCCTAATATATCCCACCCCTTGGCAGGTGCCATTGTAATGAGATAATCAATGCTATTTATTTCACCTCTTCAGTCTTTTTAAAGTTACGGCTGATTGGTGTATGCTCTCACTTATTAGAAACAACTGTAACCATACATATTCATTAAAATAATCCATGTCAGTTCAAGAGCTTCAGTTAACATTCACATCAAACTTCAAAATAGAGAACATTGTCTTTACAACCACTCTTTACAACCGTGGTGAACAGAAAAGCATTTCACTATAACTCCAAATGACTTAGCAGTCATTTTTTATAATATAAGTGAAGTACATTATCTGCAACAGGCTTATGGTGGAATACATGACAGGCAACATGAAGAAAATACAACTTTATTTATTGAAACTAAAAGCAGATATTTAGACAAGTGTTGATGTGTGTTTAAATACTTGTAACAAATATTTAAGTTAAAATTATATTACTTTATATATTTAGATTTACTTAAGAGAGACTGAGTGGAGCAGCTTTATCTGGATGTGTTATTGTTGTTGTCGTCGTCGTCGTCATTGTCATTGCTGGAAATGCATAAAAATATTAAAAAGATCAAAAAATAACCGAGGAATGTTTGACCAGAGTTCAGTAGGGAAAAAAAGAGTCCATTACTTCCGTGTGTGTGTGTGTGTGTGTCTTTAAGGCCAGAGAATAAAAGCTAGAGAGAAAAACAGGAACAGAAATAAAAACTGTTTATCATAAGAAACATAAAAGGAGAGAGGGAAGAGAAAAGAGAAGTACATTTTAGAGAA
This sequence comes from Neoarius graeffei, assembly GCF_027579695.1. NCBI lineage: Eukaryota > Metazoa > Chordata > Actinopteri > Siluriformes > Ariidae > Neoarius > Neoarius graeffei. The sequence continues at coordinate 20,908,228 of NC_083576.1, read as the reverse complement.
ACATGAACACTATTCAGGAACTCTCATACACAAACTCTGTAAGCGATCAAAAAAAAGAACGTCAATTTCCATTAAATCTGCTCTCAATACCGCAAACATCTGAATACAAGTGCCATATGACTGCAGTCATACACACCTTCTCTTCAATCTCTTTGATTTGTCGTCTCTGCATATCAATCTTGTCCTCCAGCTCTCTGATCCTCTTTAGCACAAAGAAAGGAGTTTGAAATTAATAAAAGAACAGTCCAGGTAAAAATTAAATTGCTAACACAATTAGTTTCACAAATGATCATATCTTAATACTTAACTAATTATTTCATGTGCAAAGGATAAACCACGATGGGGCAATGCGGTTATAGGAAAAGAATCAATTTTGCAAAGCAAACTTAGTATTACCACACTGACAGTGATTATTTTCCATTATGCAACAAATACGTCCGGTCCACTAATTTGATTGGTTGAGCAACGTTCCAAGAGTGCCTATATTTCCTATAACCACACTGGGACGTTCCACTCTTACCCCCATTTCCACCAGCATGAACCTGGTACTAGTATTGGTTCAGAGCTGGTTCAACTTGCAAACCTTCGAAGAACTGGTTTGCTTTTCTACGGGCTGGAGAGCCACGTCATCATGTCACTGTTACACAAGCGCCCACTACACTAGTGCTGTTACCACCAAGCACAACAACAACAACAACAACAACGACGATGATGGACTACATCAGACAGACTACATCTCCTTCTTTTTCTTCTTCAGATTAGGCCAGGCTTGTAGTACTCAAGTCCAGGACTCGGACTCGAGTCCAACTCGTGCCCTAATTTTAAGGACTTGTGACTTGACTTGGACTTGAGCACTGATGACTCAGACTCGTGCATTAACTGCATTCAGACTCGTAAACTGAAGACGAGGACTCTGATTTTTTCTTTATTTTTTGTAACATGCCATAATAATTTGGCATAAGATATTTATATCTACATTAATTTTTATACTAATTTTGTGCAAGAGAATGCACATTCACCTGTTCATGCATCATGTTCAGGAACAAACTAACGTTAATGGCACTAAAATGCCTGGAGAGAACGCCCCTAGGATTGTTCACTTTACTTATACAGACTTCTCATGCAGTGGGAAAAAAATGCACTGCTATGTGTTCCATATGTAGAAGAACTATCGAGGAGATGACGGGGACAACCTCGAACTTCAATCGTCATTTGGCAAGACTCCACCCAGAGAAGTAAGTGACACACTATGTTCATTGCTCTGTTGATAGAGGGGCTTGCTTGCTGACCAATGAAGTAGCTAGTGTTAACCCTCTCTCATGTTATTTGTCCTGTTGATAGTGGGTGGGGCTTGCTGAGCGATGAACAAGCTTTTTATCTGTAGCCTATTAACTAAAATGTGGCAGTCAAGCAGGAACGTTAGTCCAACACAGTAGCAAAGATGGTTTCACATAAAGGCAACAACAGCCACCGCCAAATGGTGCAGTTGGAGTCTTGTTCTTGGACTCGACTTGGATCAGTAGTGGACTCGACTCGAAATTTTCTGTAATGACTTGGACTTGACTCGAACTTGAACACTGGAGACTCGAGACTGGACTCGGACTCGAAGTGTAGTGATTCGACTACAACACTGGATTAGGCGGACTAGAGCGGTTCTTGGTTCTAGACCAGCAGAGAGTCGGTGGATCCAGTTTTCCTGGTCTACAGCTGTTTCTTTGCCTGTCAAAATGTGAAGAGCTGGTTCAAGATTAAGCTCTGGCTCTGAACCGGCCCTGGGACTGTGTTGGTGGAAAAGGTATTTGTCGCACATCCACTCAAGCACAGACTTAAGCACACAGTGAAATTCTTCTCTGCATTTAACCCATCTGAAGCAGTGAACACACACATGCACACATACCCAGAGCAGTGGGTAGCTATGCTACAGTGCCTGGGGAGCAGTTGGGAGTTAGGTGCCTTGCTCAAGGGCACTTCAGCCCAACCTCAGGCCATGGTTGCCCCATGTTAACCTAACCAGAGGACCTGAAGGAAACCCATGCAGACACGGGGAGAACATGCAAACTCCACACCTTCAAGGCCCCTATCAGCCACTAGGCTCAAACCCAGAACCTTCTTGCTGTGAGGCAACAGTGCAAACCACTACACCGCCATGCCACCAATGTATGTGGTATGTGTGTATCACTCCACTTATATTTGTTCACCACATAACATTCTACTTCCTGGTCCAAAATGGTTACTACAGTAGACTTAGTAATGTTATCAGCGGACATGGCAAATAATATTTTTCAGGAATATAAGTTTTGACTTAAAATATGAAAGCTCATTATCTGAAGATGAAAAGGAAGAAGGGATGCCAATTTTACCACACTTTTGCTTGTGGGATATAAATAACAAGACAACGTGATCAAAATCAACCAATTTTATCGGCATAATGTTTGAAAAATGATTGTGGTGACGATCAATTCCAATGATCCATTCAAGCAGACAGTAAGAACTATAGGTCATAGAGTCAGAGATTTTGGAGTATTTATGCTGCAGCATATATTACTATACAGTGCCCTCCACAATTATTGGCACCCCTCATTAAGATGTGTTCTTAGGCTTCTAATAAATTCATTTTTTTAAATAATATAGGACAACAATGCAAAAAAAAGAGAAAAATCCAACCTTTAATTCAAGTACATTTATTCAGTGGGAAAAAATCCTACATTAAGAAATAATTCTTTTACATGAAATCATGTGTGCCACAATTACTGGCACCCCTGATGTTAATACTTTGTACAACTCCCTTTTGCCAACAAGACAGCACTTAATATTCTCCTATAACATTTCACAAGATGGGAGAATACAGAGAGAGGGATATTCGACCATTCCTCTTTGCACAATCTCTCTAAATCATCCAGAGTCCTGGGTCCTCTCCTATGCACAGCTCACCCCACAGGTTTTCAATTGGGTTGAGGTCTGGGGACTGAGATGGCCATGGGAGGAGCTTGATTTTGTGTCTGGTGAACCATTTTTGTGTAGATTTGGCCACATGTTTAGGGTCATTATCTTGCTGAAAGACCCAGTGATGACCCATCTTCAGCTTTCGGGCAGAGGCCACCAGATTTTGATTTAAAATGTCCTGGTATTTCAAAGAGTTCATGATGCCATGCACCCTAACAAGGTTCCCGGGGCCTTTGGAAGAGAAACAGGCCCACAGCATCACCGATCCTCCCCCATACTTCACAGTGGGCATGAGGTGCTTTTCCGCATATTCATCTTTTGTGATGTATTAGAGTGTTTCTTGCCAAAAAGCTCTATCTTGGTCTCATCTGACCAAAGCACACGGTCCCAGTTGAAGTCCCAGTACCGCTTAGCGAACTCCAAACGTTTACGTTTATGCTTGTAAGTGAGAAAAGGCTTTTTCCGTGCATAACTCCCAAACAGCTTGTTGGCATGTAGATAGCGCCTGATGGTTGTTATGGAGACTTTGTGACCCCAAGATGCTACTCTTTGATGCAATTCTCTAACAGTAAGCTTTGGAGAACTTTTTACTTCTCTTACCATCCTCCTCACTGTGCGTGGTGGCAAGATAAACTTGCATCCTCGTCCAGGCTTGTTTGCCACTGTTCCAGTTGTTTTAAACTTCTTGATGATTCCTCTGACTGTAGATATGCGCAGGTGTAGGTGAGTGGATATTTTCTTGTAGCCATTGCCTGACTTATGAAGGTCGACACACATCTGCCTTACTTGAATGGTGTGTTCTCTTGTCTTTCCCATGTTGAAGAGTGGATAAGAGAAATAGGCCTCTGTGTCACATCATATTTATACCCCAGGGAAACAGGATGTGATGAATTATTAATTAAACGTTCCTAGATACTCTGATCAACTTTATAAACTACAGTAGAAATGACAGAAATGCTTCAATTACATTTATTTTCTAGGAATTGTTATGGGTGCCAATAATTGTGGAACAGGTGATTTTATGAAAAATAATTATTTCTAAGTCAGGGATTTGTTTTTAATTCACTTGAGTTAAGGGTTACATTTTTCTACAATTTTCAGTGTGAGATTATGCTTCTGCAATAAAAATTGAATTTATTTTAAGGCTTTTAACACATCTTAACCGGGGTGCCAATAATAGTGGAGGGTGCTGTATGTGTTGCTGGGAAACAAATATTGAAAATGGCCTCAACTTGCCTGAACATCCCATGTAGCCTATAATTTTGGTACACACACACACACACACACACACACACACACACACACACACACACACACACACACACCTGTTGTGCAGACTGGAGAAGCTCCATGCGCTGCTGTAAGATCAGCGTGTCAGCATGCCGGCTCTGTCTAAGGATCTGCCTCCGCACCGCCTCCATAGACTCCGCTAGCTCTGCCCTCTGCCTTTCGCTCAAACTCTCAGCCAATCGACCATTTGGATCCTGCTGCAGCACAGCATACAGTGTGGCTTCCAGCTCCTGCACTCTCTGAATTATAGACAACATTAACATCAGCATCAGACAAACTTCACTTCACATATAACATTTGATCCAATGAAATGTCCTTACCATATGGGCATGGTCTAAGGCCTGCTTTCTGTAGTCTAGCTCCTCCTCCAGGAAGCCCTTCTGCTTACTAAACAGCTCCTGTCAGGACATCAGAAGATAAAGTAAGCACAATCCCAATTCCAAAAAAGTTGGGACGCTGTGTAAACTGTAAATAAAAACAGAATGCGATTATTTGCAAATCATGGAAACTCTATATTTCATTGAAAATAGTACAAAGACAACAGAGTAAATGTTGAAACTGAGAAATTTTATTGTTTTTTGAAAAATATATGCTCATTTTGAATTTGATATCAGCAACACGTTCAAAAAAGTTGGGACAGGGGCATGTTTACCACTGTCTTGCATCACCTCTACTTTTAACAACACTCTGTAAATGTTTGGGAACTGAGGAGACCAATTGCTATAGTTTTGAATGAGAAATATTATGTTGTCCCGTTCTTGCCTGATATACAATTTCAGTTGCTCAACAGTTGGGGGTCTCCTTTGTCATATTTTCATTTCATAATGCACCAAATGTTTTAAATGGAAGACAGGTCTGGACTGCAGGCAGGCCAGTTTAACACCTGGACTCTTTTACTACGGAGCCATGCAGTTGTAATATGTGCAGAAAGCGGTTTGGCATTGTCTTGCTGAAAGAAGGAAAGCCTTCTCTCAAAAAGATTTTGTCTGGATGGCAGCATATTGCTCTGAAACGTGTATATATCATTCAACATTAATGGTGCCTTCCCAGATGTACAAGCATGTCATGTGCACTAATGCACCCTCATGCCATCACAGATGCTGGCTTTTGAACTGTGTACTGATAACAAACCGGACGGTCCCTCTCCACTTTAGCCTGGAGGACACGGTGTCCATGATTTCTAAAAAGAATTTCAAGTTTTGATTCATCAGACATCGGGACAATTTTCCACTTCGCCTCAGTCCATTGTAAAAGAGCTCGGGCCCAGAAAAGGTGGCGGTGTTTCTGGATATTGTTTAGATCTGGTTTTAACTTGCATCTGTGGATGCAGTAATGAACTGTTTTCACAGACGATGGTTTTCTGAAGTGTTCCTGAGCTCATACAGTGATTTCCACTACAGACACGTGTCTGCTTTTAATGCAGTGTCGTCTGAGGGCCTGAAGATCACAGCCATCCAGTGTCAGTTTTCAGCCTTGTCTCTTGCATACAGAGATTTCTCCAGATTCTCTGAATGATATTATGTACTTTTGATGATGTGATCCCTAAATTCTTTGCAATTTTACATTGAGGAACGCTATTCTTAAATTGTTGCACTGTTTGCCCACGCAGTCTTTCACAGAGCGGTGAACCCCTCCCCATCTTTACTTCTGAGAGACTCTGCCTTTTTGGGATGCTTTTTTATACCTAATCATGTTATTGACCTGATACCACTTAAACAAATTAGTTTTTTTAGTATTCCATAACTTTTTCGGTCTTCTGTTGCCCCGTTCCAACTTTTCTGAAACGTGTTGCTGACATCAAATTCAAAATGAGCAGATATATTTCAAAAAAACAATAAAATTTGATATGTTGTCTTTGTACTATTTTCAATGAAATATAGGATTTCCATGATTTGCACGTCATTACATTCTGTTTTTATTTATGTTTTACACAGTGTCTCAACTTTTTTTTAAATTAGAGTTGTAAGATGAATGAAATGTCCCACTTCGTTATTGCAAAGCTGTTTCTTAAAATCAAGTGTGAGGGGACAGTAAGGTTCAGTCATATTAGATAACATCGGCGCATTGGCACCTTTCGAAAGAGTGCCTCACCTTTTCATTCTCAAGATCAATCATCTTCTGTGTAAGTGCTGCCTCGGTGCTGTCTATCTGTTTCAGCCACTACAGAACGACATACAGTACAGAGAGAGAGTGTTAGGTTGGCAGTAACAATAGTAAACCATACAAAGCTGTGCAATCCATCATAAAACACTAATCTTATTTTTAACCTTCATGTTCTTTTTCATTTCTTAGCAATTGCTCTGTTATTGATTCAGGCTGTCTGTTTAGATTTGACAGCACCATGACTATAACATCTCATCTCATTATCTGTAGCCGCTTTATCCTGTTCAAGAACAGGATAAGTGGCTACAGATAATGAATGGATGGATGGATGGAATTGTAACATCTGATATGTTCTTTTATCTGATGAAATAAAGACATTTGACAAATGGGGCGCTGCGTTAGAGACCGGAAGAAGAGAAAGATAAAACAATGACGACAGAAAGAGTCATTTACAACAGTTTCTATACAGTGAATGAGGTAAATAGACACAGGTGTCTCTCTGTAGGCATCCTTTCCATGTTATCAGACATTTATAGTATTATGAGCCTGTCAGTGGGAAAACAAGTGGTTGACTTTGACGCAACTGTTTGCCCTGTAGGATTACATTGTATAGCCTTTTTACAAGTGCTGATGATAGCGTTCTAATTCAATACTGGACAAATTCCGATCATTTTTGTCCCTAGTAAATAAATGGACCCAAAGAGATGGGAAAATTGGGCCCAGGTTTGAAAAATCCCCTTTAGGATGATGACACAAACATTTTCGCTAATTTCTCTGCACCAAATCGAACAAATCACCCCTTAGACTAGAGATAATTAAAGCTAGACTGCCTTTCAGATTTTCGGAGTTTTGGTCATAAAAAGAATTTTCCCTGACACCCAATTATTTTTGTTTAGTGGACTGAAAGTTACTGAATTTGAATCACAGACTTCCAATTTTATTAGTTTTTTTTAAATAGAACAATTAATGAATTTAGAGCCATGTGGCCCTAAATTCTCTGCTATTTTTCCTGCTTCACCATGATGCAATTCAAGATACTACGTGGTGGGCTTTCCCCATTTGCACAAGGCATTGTGGGATACAAATTTGAAACAGGAGAGAAAATTGGAAGACAGGAGTGTGTGAATGAAACTCGAAAGACCAACTACAACAACAGAAAGTGAGAAGAAAAGATGTTATGTTGCGAAGGAAAGGAAACGCAAGACCAAACTTATAAATGTCAACGAGCACCTCGGTGTGATCAGCTATTCGTTTCACGACAGAATGATGTAACTGTCAGTGCACGGTCAAGGTAAACCTGTAGATGGCAGTAATGCAACACTATGGATGCCAGCTGCCATTAAACCCAAAAGAAGAGGCAGAAGGTAAACCTGCGCATGTTCAACATTCAAGATACTTTGTCATGCATCACGTGGTGGGCTTTCCCTGTTCACACAAGGCATTGTGGGATACAAATTTGAAACAGGAGAGAAAACTGGAGGACGTGCATGTGCGAATAAAACGTGAAAGACCGACTACAGTAACAGAAAACGAGAAGAAAAGACGTTATGTTGCGAAGGAAAGGAAATGCAGGACTAAACTAATAAATCTCAGCGGTTAGCGAGCACCTCGGTGTGATCAGCTGTTCGTTTAGCAACAGAATGATGTAACTGTCAGTGCACGGTCAAGGTAAACCTGCGCATGCGCACACCAGACTTCCTCTGTCTGCTTGACTGCATGAAGCGAGCGATTTCATGCACATTATTTGCTTTAATCCCCTCAAATTAAATAACTTCCCTGCCACAGAATGACCTGATATTTTTTGAGATATTACAGAAATAAGCATATATCACAATGACCAAGTTTCAGAGGGAACTAAATTTCACTGATTTTATTAAATCGAAAGGCCGTCTAGCTTTAACTGTAGATTTAGAATATCCAATAAAATAACTGGTCCCATTAGAAAATGTCAAACGTTCTCCATGTGAAGGCCTTTTCTTGGCTACCACACAAAAGGGTATGAGAGTACAAATAAGACATGAGGTCATATAAAAAAATGTTTGGTTAATACTTCACTTATTTTAAAAATCAAACAATGAGAAACACAAAAATTGACTTCAAACTTGCAGCTAGATCTATTTTTTTTTCCTTTATACTATGTGTTTCCAAGTTGGAATGATATTACAGAGAAACTCTTGAGCTTTGAGACTTTCAGAGTGGGAATTACAAGTTAAATGGAAAACAGAGGCGGGAAACTTTCTGGTTCCGACTCATGAACCCAGTATAGCCTCTGACCCACATGAACCCAGCCACTGCACCTTTTCATGCTGCTGCTTTGCAATGTAATAGAGAAGCTCACCATGCTTGGAAGAGCACATTAATTGTTAACAGTGAAGGCAGGAAGGCTATTCATCCTACCCAGAGAGTATAGATGGCTCTAAATGTACAGTTTTCTTACGAATACATATGAAGTTTTGCCACTCCATCATTTTTGACACTTCTGTTTCACACTGCTACTTTTGTATCACAATAGTTTGAATATAATATACAATTTGATAGGTAATTAGTAAAAAAAAAAGTTGCAGAAATAATAGTGTAAGGCCAGAGATGTCAGATAGAGGGTGCCACAGCATACCTTCTCACAGCGAGACAGCACGGTGCTCGCCTGGATCACGGTGACCTGCTCCTCATTCCTCAGGTTCTGAGAGAAACAAAAGAAACACAGAATGATTTGAGAACGATGGTAGTATGTATTAACCTGGACACAACTGACAAACAGTCTTACCCCATTGTCACCCAGGATGTCCAGCTTTTTCATGAGTTCAGGGATAATGACATCCTAAAAAACAACATTAAACATCACGTTCAGGTTTGAACTGCATACTGTAGTAGGTTGATCATGGCTCATTTTTATACTATTTACAGTGGTGCTGGAAAGTTTGTGAACCCTTTAGGATTTTCTATATTTCTGCATAAATATGACCTAAAACATCATCAGATTTTCACACAAGTCCTAAAAGTAGACAAAGAGAACCCAGTTAAACAAATGAGACAAAAATATTATACTTGGTCATTTATTTACTGAGGAAAATGAGCCAATATTACATATCTGTGAGTGGCAAAAGTATGTGAACCTCTAGGATTACCGTAGCAGTTAATTTGAAGGTGAAATTAGAGTCAGGTGTTTTCAATCAATGGGATGACAATCAGGTGTGAGTGGGCACCCTGTTTTATTTAAAGAACAGGGATCTATCAAAGTCTGATCTTCACAACACATGTTTGTGGAAGTGTATCATGGCATGAACAAAGGAGATTTCTGAGGACCTCAGAAAAAGCGTTGTTGATGCTCATCAGGCTGGAAAAGGTTACAAAACCATCTCTAAAGAGTTTGGACTCCACCAATCTACAGTCAGACAGATTGTGTACAAATGGAGGAAATTCAGGACCATTGTTACCTTCCCCAGGAGTGGTCGACCAACAAAGATCACTCCAAGAGCAAGGCGTGTAATAGTCGGCGAGGTCACAAAGGACCCCAGGGTAACTTCTAAGAAACTGAAGGCCTCTCTCACATTGGCTAATGTTAATGTTCTCCTGATGGTGGACTCATGAACACTGAACAACAATGGTGTGCATGGCAGGGTTGCAAGGAGAAAGACACTGCTCTCCAAAAAGCTGCTCATCTGCAGTTTGCTAAAGATCACATGCACAAGCCAGAAAGCTATTGGAAAAATGTTTTGTGGACGGATGAGACCAAAATAGAACTTTTTGGTTTAAATGAGAAGCGTTATGTTTGGAGAAAGGAAAACACTGCATTCCAACATAAGAACCTTATCCCATCTATGAAACATGGTGGTGGTAGTATCATGGTTTGGACCTGTTTTGCTACATCTGGGCCAGGACAGTTTGATGGAACAATGAATTCTGAATTATACCAGCAAATTCTAAAGGAAAATGTCAGGACATCTGTCCATGAACGGAATCTCAAGAGAAGGTGGGTCATGCAGCAAGACAACAACCCTAAGCACACAAGTCGTTCTACCAAAGAATGATTAAAGAAGAATAAGGTTAATGTTTTGGAATGGCCAAGTCAAAGTCCTGACCTTAATCCAATTGAAATGTTGTAGAAGGACCTGAAGCGAGCAGTTCATGTGAGGAAACCCACCAACATCCCAGAGTTGAAGCGGTTCTGTACGGAGGAATGGGCTAAAATTCCTCCAAGCCGGTGTGCAGGACTCATCAACAGTTACCGGAAACGTTTAGTTGCAGTTATTGCTGCACAAGGGGGTCACACCAGATACTGAAAGCAAAGTATCTGGTACATACTTTTGCCACTCACAGATATGTAATATTGGATCATTTTCCTCAATAAATAAATGACCAAGTGTAATATTTTTGTCTCATTTGTTTAACTGGGTTCTCTTTATCTACTTTTAGGACTTGTGGGAAAATCTGATGATGTTTTAGGTCATATTTATGCAGAAATATAGAAAATTCTAAAGGGTTCACACACTTTCAAATACCACTGTATAATCTGTTACTATATACAACAACCTATATACTGTCTAGTAACAGATTATACTACTTACTATGTATGAGCCAACTGACCATGAAGGTATTACTGCATAACATATAACACATCAATTACACCATAGTAGCTGCATGTGCATCATAGCACCATAGTACCTGCATGTGTATGCAGCTGAATGTAGGTGTGTGCACCTTGATACCCTCCCGCTGGCAGTGGAGCTGCAGGCCGCTGCTGTTTTCCGTGGCAGAGATGTGCAAGTTATAGGCAGGAGATCGCCGCTCCCTCTCCTAGTGGTCAAACACAAAACTAGTCTAAAGATGATGGACACTTACTCTTTGAGTTCTTAGTCTGATTTCATGTATCATTACAGGTATATTGGTATAAAGCCATTCTTTCAGGACTCAAACATTCAGGAATTTATATATAGATGTATAATTTGTTAAACTATGGGGCAAGTAATATACAATATTATTATACATACAGGACACTTTTTTTCAATGGAATAAAAGCATGTATTCTATTCCCTTCTAGCGGCTTTCATTTATTTGGTTTGATAGCATGGAATATTGCTAGCATATCGCTTATCCTACGTGTATTACATCACTCTACCCAATGGAGAATGAGCATTGAATATGGTTTATGATATTGCATGTTGTCAAGACAACATGATGGCACACGTCAGAGACATAAAACTTACGTGCTAGCGAGCGACTGTGATAATTTGTAATTAAACATGGCTGCCAAGTTTGCTTCGTTAAATATGGAAGATTTTGAGAGAATTTTGGCTACCAGGTAGCTCCGCTGTGTGTAGTTGTTGATGTTGATTTTAAAAGTAACTAAGTAAATTACATAGGGAAATGAATATTTAAGTCTGAGTGAAAAATACTGTCTCAAGCATGCATGGAAGAAGAGTCTGGAGACAGAAATCTTAATTTCTCAGTCGTTAGCCTGTGCTAATTGCTCCTGATAGCACTGGCTTGACCACTTCATAAGCATTCGCTAACACTACTGATGAATGTTACACTGGCTGGAAGGTGACTTCACTGCCATGCTAATGGTGCCGACTCGCGGGTAAGCCAGCATTGGCCATCAAGAATGCTGATATGAAGAGTGTGCATGTATAATAATAATAATAATAATAATAATAATATTGGCTGGCTTTTTTTCATGGTATATCAGATATATTCAATTCAGCTAGCATGATACTAAACTCATCTTTGACTCGTTCAATATCATGCTAGCTGAATGGAATATATCTGATATACCACTCAATGTGAGTCAATATTATTTAAATATTTAATAATTATTTAATATGAATTTGTTAACTGGTGTTAGTAATATGACTCCAGTCTCATATAAACTATTATAAACATACAGTATTATACCACAGTGTTGCTGTATTGTATACAAAATTGTTAGTTTTACAATTAACAGCAGCTCTCATAGTACAGCTAGCTGTACTTCAAATCATATGTTTATATTAATACGCTCATTCCAAGATGTCAATTATCAGCGCTACAGTATCAGCTCATTCACATGGACTTGTATGGACTTTTTTAAAAAATATAGCCTTAAAAAAGTGTTATTGTCGATATCGTGAAGATTTCTAAAAGGAGATTTAGCATATTTTGCATATTTAGAAAGGGTCTCCAGTTTCAGCACTTTGTAACTGTCACAGGTAACTTTGAGTTGTCCAACATGGGAAAGTTTTCAGGACAGAGGGCTTTGTGTTTTCTGTGTACCATTTTAAGTTGTTTTTCTTTTTAAATCTTATTAACTTCAAAAGAGAGAGAAAAAAGAGAAACTGTTGAGAGAAGGACTGCTGATAGCTGATAAAAGGAACTAAAAGTTTCATGGATGTTTCACAACATTCAGTGTAACTGTAAATGGATATAAAGTATGGCATTCTTCAAAAATAAAATAAAATAAACTGTGGTATAACAGGAATATTATACTGTAAGAGGAATATAACAGCACACTGATTCGTTTTTTCCGTACAGGAATCAAGGACGGCAAAACTACATTATACATTATACATCAGGTGCAAAAGTCTTTGGCACCTGATTTTTTTCCATACAAATTTTGTTACAGATTTCTATTTTATGACTTCTACATTATCAAAAACATTTTAGAGTTCCAAACATTCGTTTTCCAGCACAAAATTAAATGTTATAGAAAAAAATGTTTGTATCTGAGCAGCATATTACATAAGAGGCCACTTTTCAGATTAAAAAAGAGAACATAATGAAGGCTACAGAATTTTGGTGCAAAATCAAGAAGCAAGTGTGACAGTCAAAGTGTCCAGAAGAACTGTGTCCAGAAGAACCTGAGCCTACTTTATTCATCTCATCTCATTATCTCTAGCCGCTTTATCCTGTTCTACAGGGTCGCAGGCAAGCTGGAGCCTATCCCAGCTGACTACGGGCGAAAGGTGGGGTACACCCTGGACAAGTCGCCAGGTCATCACAGGGCTGACACATAGACACAGACAACCATTCACACTCACATTCACACCTACGGTCAATTTAGAGTCACCAGTTAACCTAACCTGCATGTCTTTGGACTGTGGGGGAAACCGGAGCACCCGGAGGAAACCCACGCGGACACGGGGAGAACATGCAAACTCCACACAGAAAGGCCCTCGTCGGCCACGGGGCTCGAACCCAGACCTTCTTGCTGTGAGGCGACAGCGCTAACCACTACACCACCGTGCCGCCCCGACTACTTTATTTTTTTAAGCAAAGGTTCGCCTCACACTAAATAGTGACTTTGTTTCATTTATTATGGCTTACCGATTACTGTTTATAGTATTTTTCAATGCTGACACATTTCATTTAATTATTTTTAAGCCATTTTTCTCGACAACATTTCTTTACATGTGCCGAAGACTTTTGCACAGCACTCTACATCCACCCTTACACTCTAGTCTATCATGTTTTTGTGTGTTTTGGTCAACATAATTGGACTGACATATTTGATCAACATATTCCCTGCAAGTATGTGGTTCCTGAATTTTGGACACCTTTTGTATATAACTATTATAACCATTATATGTAAATTAATAAGGAAAAGTAAAAATAGTTAGGTTGAACTTGACATTTGGTGTATATATATATATATATATATATATATATATATATATATATATATATATATATATATATTCTCCACATTCACTGGATATGAGCAATCGCACGCTCTGATTGGCTACTCTACTACTAGGTTCTCAGTTCATATACCGTGAGTAGAGAAAAACAAAATGGCAGCGCACATCAAGTCAGATATATCACTTTGTTATCAAGTATTTAAAAGAAACAGAAATATTTAAAAGTATATAGTCCCCCCAAAACACCCCCCCCCCACCCCCCATTCCCCCAATATCTCCTGTTCCACACTCCAGCCAAGTCAGTGGAGGTAATGCACCTTTAAGTTGGTTTGCCAACCGCCAAAAAAACCCTAAAGAAGAAGAAGAAGAAGAAGAAGAAATCCCCAAAATACAAAAAAAAGCAACAGAATATGGAATGAAAGTATCTGATGGTAAGAACGTATCTTTATTTTTCAAAAATTATTATTATAGCATTTTTCACAAACTGCTACTCTCATTTCACCAGTTTGTTTACATTTTAAGCGGAAATTATTTTGTCGGACGTTTTGTATAAAGTTTATATTTATCGAATTTACAAAAAATAAAAATGCTCTGTTTCTCAAAATCCAGTGAATGTGGATCGAATAAAACAGTTATTCCACTCAATCTCATTGTACATGGCTTATAGCCAACTTGGTGCTATGCGCCTCGTCGGCAATCAGCTTATGTACGACTTGATTTCATGGAATAACTGTTGAATGTTTTTCTTTGCTTCAACCTAGCCCAGTAAACATTTAATAGTTGTACTAGTGCTTGTTATGGCAAATAAACTGGCTACATCTCAGGAAATATGAATTCTAGGAATTAGACACATTTCATAGATCTCATACACACAAATATATTTGACAATCACAAAGAAATCAACAAGCACGCATGTACCAGGCATGTGCCGATACTCAGTAATAGTGGCTATTAATTGTAATATTTACAATGCATATAATGTAATTGTGAACTATTTTGAATATGGTTACTAAACCTGAAGAGACTGCCTAGATCAGCAAGATGTTTAAGTTGTCTACAGTATGCTCCTGAAATAAAGTTTCTCTCATACAGAAGCAGAGGTCTCTTACACGATATGGCCAAAAGTATGTGGACACCTGACCATCACACTAGTATGCGGCCAAATTGTTGCCACAAATTCTGTTTGCTGTAGCATTAAAATTTCACTGAAACTAAGAGGCCCAAACCTGTTCCAGTATGACAATGCCCTTATGTACAAAAAAGTCCATGAAGACATGGTTTGCCAAGGTTGGTGTAGAAGAACTTGAGTGGTCTGCACAGAACCTTGACCTCCACCCCACTGAAAACATTTGGGATGAATTGAAACACCGACTGCACACCAGGTCTTCTCATGTGACATCAATGCCCGACCTCACTAATGCTCTTGTGGCTGAATGAGCACAAATTCCCATAGCCACACTCCAAAAGCTGGTGGAAAGCCATCCCAGAAGAATGGAAGCTCTTATATCAGCAAAGCAACATACAGTCAAGCTGGAAAGTCTGCACACCCCTTTCACCTTCGACATGTTTTATTGCATTACAGACTTATTCTACAATAGATTGAGTTCATTTTGTTGTCACAAAATTCTACACAAAATAGCCCATAATGACAAAGTGAAAGCAGGTTTTTAGACATGCTAATTTATTAAAAATCAAAATGTAAAATATAATATGTACACAAGTGTTCACACCCTTTGATATGACACCCAGAAGTGAGCTGAGGTGCATTTTGTTTCCACTGATACTGCTTGAGATGTTTCTACAACTTAATTGGAGTCCACCTGTGGTAAATTCAATTGATTGTACATGATTGGGGATTGTCAACACCTGCCTATATAAGGTCCCACAGTTGACAGTGCATGTCAGAGCAAACTCCAAGCCATGGGGTCAAAGGAATTATCTGCAGACCTCAGAAATAGGATTGTGTCAAGGCATAGATCTGGAGAAGGGTACAGAAAAATTGCTGCACCTTTACAGGTCCCAAAGAGCAGAGTGGCCACCATCATTCATAAATGGAAGAAGTTTGGAACCACCAAGAATCTTCCTAGACCTGGCCGCCCAGTCAAACTGAGTGATCAGGGAAGACGGGCCTTGGCCAGGGAGGTGAGCAGGAACCCGAGGGTCACTCTGACAGAGCTCCAGCATATCCTTGTGGAGATGGGAGAACCTTTCAGAAGATCAACCATCCAGGCAGCACTCCACAAATCAGGCCTTTATGGTAGAGTGGCCAGATGGAAGCCACTCCTTAGTAAAAGGCACATGACAGCCCGCTTGGAGTTTGCCAAAAGGCACCTAGAGGACTCTCAAACCATGAGAAACAAGATTCTCTGGTCTGATGAAACCAAAATTTAACTTTTTCACCTAAATACCAAGCATCACATCTGGAGGAAACCAGGCACCACTCATCACCTAGCTAATACCATCCCTACAGTGAAGCATGGCAGTGGCAGCATCATGATGTGGGGATGTTTTTCAGCAGTGGGAATGGGGTGACTAGTCCTGACAGAGGGAACGATGAATGCAGCTAAGTACATCGAGATCCTTGAAGAAAACCTGCTCCAGAGCTCTCTGGACCTCAGACTGGGGCGAAGCTTTACCTTCCAACATGACAACGACCCAAAGCACACAGCCAAGAGAACAAAGGAGTGGCTCCGGAGAAAGTCTGTGAATGTCCTTGAGTGGCCCAGCCAGAGCCCAGACCTGAATCCAATTGAACATCTGTGGAAGGAGCTGAAAATGGCTGTGTACCGATGCTCCCCATCCAATCTGACGGAGCTTGCAAGGATCTGCCAAGAGGAATGGGCAAAAATGCCCAGAAACAAGTGTTCCAAGCTCGTAGTTTCTTTCCCAAGACACCTTGAAGCTGTAATTGCTGCCAAAGGTGCATCAACCAAGTATTAGGCTAAGGGTGTGTACAGATATGTAATCCCTAAATAACCGATTTTTGTCAGTAAAATAAAATTACATATTTTCTAAAAACTTGCTTTCACTTTGTCATTAGGGCTATTTTGTGTAGAATTTTGTGACAAAAAATGAACTCAATCTATTGTAGAATAAGTCTGTAAAATAATAAAACGTGAAGAAGGTGAAAGGGGTGTGCAGACTTTCCAGTTTGACTGTATAATATTAATGCCTATGGTTTTGGAATGGGATGTTCAACATGTACATATGAGTGTGATGATTCACAAAGCTTTGGATATATAAAGTGTGTAGGGGTTCATTATTTTGGTGAGATTTTAAGAGACGTCCATTTTAAAGAAAGCACTCCCATAAATCTGTTCACTGTATGATAAGTGCAAAAAATCCATCTTATTTATTTGAAAACATACAAGAACATGATACTCTGTTATGCTATTATGATCCTAAAAATGTATATCGGCACATGCCTAATTTATAGCTGAAAATATGATTCTTACAAAAATAATGTATTTTTTACAAAATAAAATAAAGCAATGTGTGATATGAGTATGTATGAGTACAGTACCAGTCAAAAGTTTGAACACACCTAGACATTCATTGATTTTTCTGTATTTTGACTATTTTCTACATACTGAAGACGTCAAGACTATGAAATAACATATGGAACATATATGGAATTATGTGATAAACAAAAAAGTGTTTACCTTGATGATGCTTTCCACACTGTTGGCATTATCTTAACCAGCTTCATGAGGTAGTCGCCTGGAATGCTTTTCAATTAACAGGTGTGCCTCGTCAAAAGTTAACTAGTGCAATTTCTTGCCTTCTTAATGCATTTGAAATCATCAAACAGTAAATAGTAAATAATAAAAATACAGTAAATAATCTATTCTATGGATAACTATAGATTGAAATTATTATGTCAAGAACCGCTCAACTAAATAAAGAGAAATGGCATCCATCATTGCTTTAAGACATGGAGTGACTTTTAATTAATAAAAATAAAGAAAAATATTGAATTAGAAGGCGTGTCCAAACTTTTGACTGGTACTGTAGGTATGAAAATCTATCTTTCTATCTATCTTAGGACAGTGAAATACGTGTACATAAGCAAACAGCCACGCAACACAACCACACATGCATAAATAACACAGAAATAACATGCGGGAAGTGGAGTCAAAAAATGGTGAGGAACTTGATTCAAATAAATTTTATTCCACTTTCAACTATTCAACTGAAAAAAATGTACATCATTTAAACAGAATAACAAAATGACAGGGACGAATGTTTAACATAAAAATGATGCAGTGTGTGTGTGTGTGTGTGTGTGTGTGTGGCCATCTACATGTGTGGTTCATGCAGACAGCAGTGGGGGTTGGACCCCCCTGGTTGTTGCCATGGGAACATGGGATTCTCTTACTTCCAGTTCGAGTATGCGGAACTCCAGCAGCTCATTTTGGTCTTGTGTGTCTCTCACTTCGGAACGCAAACGCAGCTCGGACTGCTCCAGTAACTCTATCTGTCACGCACGCACACACATTAACACAAAAGATAGACAGTTCCATTGCATGTATTGTGAAGGAACATTATATACACACGCGGCCCATTCTATAATTGCGGGTACATCTCAAGTGTTGACTCGGTTAGTCAACGTCAACTCTGTTATCAGTAAACTGGGCCATCTATTAACAGAATTGATGAGAACAGAGTTGACACTGTCCACCATTTTGTGTCTTAACTCCACACGCTAACCTCAAACTAGCTACCACACGGCATGGATAAAAACAGAATTTTATGGATTTTAATCAGATTATTGTTTTTTTGTTTGTTTTTTTTAACGAGTGAGAGATTCACTCCAATATAACAGATTTGACGAATAATCAATCTACTGTTGGTGTATCCTCAACATTTTCTTCAAATTACTGAGTGAAGAAGCATAACATACCTCACTGCCTTTCTGAAGTTTCCTACCAGAGGAAGTGACATCTCTCGGTGCAGGTGCCATGCGCATTATTAAAAGTCTTTGTGGATTTTATGCGGTTTTATAACAGCGTTGACAAGAACATTGGGATGGATAAAAAAAATATATATATATATATATAACGGAAATTTCACATAATACAGAAAATAGACTTTCTGTGCAATTGATTTTATAACAGTTAATAGAATAAGCTCCAAAAAACAGATTGTTAGACTGAATCACTTCATGTTTATTCAAGTTGAATGTATGAATCGGTAGCCGAAGACAGCCAATAATGTGGGGGGAGGGATGGGAGTCATTTAGTTAATGTTTTATTGATAAATTGGGTCTAGAATGTACATCAAGCATTCCTATTGGTGAAAGTTTGTCATAATTTGAATTATTGTTCAAAACTGATTCAATAAAGATTTAGTTTGTGGAAAATAACAAAGGTTTATCTCAGAGATGCGAAATGTACCCCGAATTCTAGAATGACCTGTTAGTGCCTGTTAGAAGAGGAAATACCTTTTCTCTTAGTTCCTGATTGATCCTAACAAGATTCTGCTTCTCCTCCACCCACTTTGAGTCCTGCATTACACACACATACACACAAACACACACTATGCATCTTTGCTCCTGAGGAAACATGAATATATCAACATTTTCAAACATACATACCTATCCTTGACTTGCAAGTGATGTCAAAGCAAAATAGAAACCCGGATGTCGGCCATGTTGGTGGATATACAATATACAAATGCGGGGTCAAGCGACATTCCATACAAAACATAGTCACGCGTGTGCAACTCTCTTTATTTTCCTACTGCTTTAAGCGTCCTTTTCGCTATGACATATCTTTGTGCTGTATATGGTTGTGGTCACGACGGTACTCGTGACCATGGCACGTTCCGATTTTTTAGAATTCCATCCGTAATTCAGAAAGAGGGCGAGGAAACTCTGAGGCTGAGTACGGAGAGGAGACGAGCACGGCTAAACAACTTTGGCAGGGCTGATCTAACAGAGACTAAAACCAAAACAGCTCATGTTTGCAGTAATCATTTTATCTCAGGTGAGATTCAAAAGCTTTCTCGATAATATCATGGAAGAATTTTATTTCGTGTTGTTAGAATTTTACTATAAAATGAGCATTCTCTTGTCGTGGTTCACTTGGTCGTTGTTATAATTTTAACACGTGTATTACCATTTTGCTTCTAGGAGCACCACCAAAATTATATGATAGAAACAATCCAGACTGGGCGCCCACTCAGAACATGGGCTGTGTTTCGTCCAAGGTCGGACTTGATTCTTCTGCAGCCAAACCAGATAGAACGCGATATCTGGGTACTCGATGGTCGGTAGAAGCCTCTTATCTTCAGAAAAATCTGACTTTTTAAAATAATATGGGTCAAAACCCACACATATCTATCTTCTCTTTGTATCGAATCTTTGCTGGACCGTTTAAATCGTGGTAATACTGAGAAAATTCAGCATTGTTTACAGACACGCTTTCAGCAGCTGCCGTCCTAGTTGCTTTGTATATCCACCATCATGGCGGACGCTCATGACGTGTCACATTTTGATCACGTGGTTGCAAGTCATCTATTCAGAGCACCAATATAGGCATAGACAAGTGCACAAATACACACTCAGTGTAAATAAAGTAAGCGCTAAAGGTAGTGCAGTGGCCAGAGTTTATTGTGAAGCATGCAAAAGTCTATCACCATTAAATAAAAAAAAAAAAAATGGAAACACAAGCTAACCAATCAGAAAGCATGCACAGACCTTCATTAGTGACATGTAGAAACTAGATGGCTAATGGGCATCATGCATGTACAAAGTAGATCAGTAGATCAGTACTGACCAGCTAAACCCAACTGATTTGATTTAAATACACTGTGGCAAAATGTGATAAATCAAAACCACAGTTGCAGTGGGAGTCGGGTGTTTTCTCCAATTATTTCTCGAATTAACTTTGCTCATCTGTAATAATTAACAGTAACGGTTTATAAATTGGTTTTGTGAGATTAGATTGAAGAAGTAATGATTCATTGCCACTCTCTCAGGGCTTCAGTGATGAGGTATACGTGCTTTAGGACTGAGCTGCCAAGCATGGAACATTATGATTCTGTGCCAGACTGTCAGTCAGACTGGCGCCAGCACAAAAACACTGCTGCCAGTCAGACAAGCAGCAAAGCCAATGAGAACAGAGCCGGACGCCAGATGCCAGGTGCCTCTTCTCCCCGTCTGCTTTCCTCATTTACCTGCCCCTTCTCTGCCAGGCTCCTCTCCAAGTCAGCGTTCCTCGCCTGACAGGCATTCAGCTCCGCCTGCAGCTGCTCCCGCGTCTGACGGACAGAGCACATAGCCAATCAGAGAGCTAGCCTATGGCAGACTGAAGACACACAGCTTCATTTAGGTCGGAGTGTGGTGAAACAGGATGCTATTAAAAGGTGCTGTTTAACGTAACAGGGACACTTTAGCTGCCCTGCATATTGAATATTGCTGTTACAATTTCAACAGAAACACTGTTCACTATTACGCATACACATAGGAACATGTTCTCGGAAAGATGGAAAGTATTCAGTACCTTTCATGATTTTTTTGAAATGCAAGAATTTCAAGTCTGTAATGAAGTAATAAGCTTCCACACAAGATGATTTCGATTCATACGGCAACGCTTAGATATTTGACGATACCACTGAATATACACTCACTGGCCACTTTATTAGGAACACCCATCCACCTGCTGTGTTATGCAGTTATCTAACCTTGATAGCAGCACAATGCATAAAATCATGCCGTTTCAAATCAGTTAATGTTCACGTCGAACATCAGAACGGGAAAAATTGTGATCTCGAAGCGTGACTTTCTTTCACTTTGGCATGGGTGTTGGTTTGAGCCAAATGGACTGGTTTGAGTATTTCAGAAACTGCTGATCTTATGGGTTTTCACACACAACAGTCTCTAGAGTTTACACAAAGCAAAAAACACTGAGTCAGCGACAGTTCTGTGGGTGGAAATAAACACCTTGTTGATAAGTGAGGTCAAAGGAAAGCGGCCAGATTGGTTCGAGCTGCCAGAAAGGATACAGTAACTCATAGCAACTCTTTACAAACATGGTGAGTAGAAAAGCATCTCAGCATGCAACAGCAGAAGACCACACTGGGTTCCAGTACTGCCAGCCAACACCAAGAATCTTAGAATCAAGAACAAGTTCCTATTAAAGTGGCCGGTGAGTGTACTATGTATGATACAAAACAATTTGATTCAGTAGCCTTCAATCAATATGTGACTAACTTTGCTCAGAATCTGTGCATGGCCTGCTATTAAATGTGAATGATGACACTGAGAAGGATTATTTTAAGTGTCAGAGTTATAGGCAAGTAACCTTTTAATCAATTACAACTGATAATATTCAATTTATGATCGTTGCCTTGCCTTAAGTCATTTCAATTGTTGCTTTTTAAACTGACGCATGGTAAATAGAAAGTTTTTAGGTTTAAATCACACAAAACATAAGGCTCTATTATTTAAGTTTCATAAGTGATAGCGAAAGTAATCCACTTTGTTTTAAGAATAGTTCAGTGAAGCGATCTTAAAGGGATCCTCCAGCGGATTTATTCTCAAACTTATTTGAAGTAAAAGTAGTCGCAGATTTCAAAAATCAAACTTTCATTTTCGGAGACCAAATAGTGTTCAAGAAAAATGAATTTTCTTTCAAATGCCCAGTGAGTGTAAAACAGTGAGTGTAAAACAGTGCTGTTAACACAAAAGCTCCTGAACCGCTGTTCCAATTAACTTTAAATTTTCAGGAAAGATTCTTTCATGGGGCGGCACGGTGGTGTAGTGGTTAGTGCTGTCGCCTCACAGCAAGAAGGTCCAGATTTGAACCCCGTGGCGGCGAGGGCCTTTCTGTGTGGAGTTTGCATGTTCTCCCCGTGTCCGCGTGGGTTTCCTCTGGGTGCTCCGGTTTCCCCCACAGTCCAAAGACATGCAGGTTAGGTTAACTGGTGACTCTAAATTGACCGTAGGTGTGAATGTGAGTGTGAATGGTTGTCTGTGTCTATGTGTCAGCCCTGTGATGACCTGGCGACTTGTCCAGGGTGTACCCCGCCTTTCGCCCGTAGTCAGCTGGGATAGGCTCCAGCTTGCCTACAACCCTGTAGAACAGGATAAAGCGGCTAGAGATAATGAGATGAGATGAGATGCCCGATGGGCTTCCTGCAGCGCGAAGTCTCATGTCTGATCCAGTTTCTGTCGGTGACACTTTGTTCCAGCTGAGCAAGCACACTTTGCATTTTCTCTGTGGAAATGCAGTATGGTTCCAGCTTGAACTTTCTTTTTAGCATCATTGTGGCATTTATATGCTACACAATGAGGCATACTTATTTAAAAACTGATAAATTCGGTAAAAAAATACTTGTAAAACTAGCAAAACTACGATGTAAGCAGAGAATATAAACAGCTGAGTTGCTCCAAGTGACCACAACATGATGTCATTGCATACGTCACAACCGCAGGAAGCCCATCTGACATTTTAAAGAAAATTCATTTTTCTTAAACCAGGCTTTGTAGTACTTGAGTCCAGGACTTGGATTCAAGTCCAACTCGTGCCCTAATTTTAAGGACTCGTGACTCGACTTGGACTTGAGCACTGATGACTCGGACTTGGACTCGGATTCGTGCATTAACTGCATTCGGACTCATAAAGTGGAGATGAGGACTCTGATTTTTTCTTTATTTTTTGTAACATGCCATAATAATTTGGCATAAGATATTTATATCTACATTAATTTTTGTACTAATTTTGTGTAAGAGTGTCACACCTGCGCGCCTTGGCGCGTGCATCAGACAGACTCTCGGGCGCGCTCCGGACAGCGCGCGCACCAAGCGGACTCTCGCACGTGCCCTAAACGACTCGCACCTGCACAGGATTAAGGCGCAATCAGCATGCCGATATAAAAACTGTGAAAACACACTTACTTTGCGAAGTATTGAGTTGCATTGCTGACACATTACTGAGCCTTATTTCCTTGTTTGGGTTCCTGATCCCTGATTTCCTGTTTCTCGTCTCTGATTCTGCCGAGTCTATGATAGCCTGTTTGTGCCTGTTTCACCGTTCTGGATTGTTTACCTGTCTTCACTTGTATTAATAAACACACCTTCTGCACTTACATCCGTCTCCCAACCATCTCTGACAGAATACTTCGCACTCCCTGATAAAGAGAATGCACATTCACCTGTTCATACGTCAGGTTCAGAAACAAACTAATGTTAATAGTCGCTGAAACAGCCACCGTCAAATGGTGCAGTTGGAGTCTTGGACTCGACTCAGATCAATAGTGGACTCGACTCAAAATTTTTTTTAATGACATGGACTTGACTCAAACTTGAACACTGGGGACTTGAGACTGGACTTGGGGTTTAGTGCCTCGACTACAGCACTATCTTGAACACTAGTTGGTCTCCGAAAATGAAAGTTTGAGTTTTGAAATCAGCAATTACTTTTACTTAAAATAAGTTTGAGAAAAAAAATCCGCTGGAGGATCCCTTTAAATAAATCCGTCCCTATGCACACAAAATCTAGAGGGCATTTCATGCTGTGTACATACTATATAAGACACAACTGTTGGTAAGGAGCTGCATGAATCTACAGTCTGAGCTAGAAAGAAATCAGCCTCAGCCTTACTTGTGTAATTTTACTTAAATCCTATATATTACTGACATAATTACTAGGTTATTTTTATCCTTTATGAGTCTCCTGACTTTCGTTTAATTAAGGGACTGTAGCTGTGGCTGGCATTTAGCTCAATAGATTTTTTTTTAAACAAAGCAGCCATATTTGATTGAGGATGTACTCTCGCTGTCCTTCTGAGTACTTTAATGGTGCTCCAGCGTGATGTAAAATGATACCTCTCTCAGCACACAGAGCCGAGTGCTTATAAAAAGTGTGCTTGTGAACGAGAGGATCTCAGTAAAAATTCCACTTCTAATCCACCACATCAATGACCATCAGGCTGTGATTAATGTACAACATGATGGATGGTAACACAAGACGGCTAAAACAATACTAGTTTTAATATTTATTATCTAAAAGTTTGGTGATTTGATTTACCGCTTGCTAACAAATGAACGGAAACAGACAATGAAATAATAGTAGACATGCTTATGCGTGCAACATGGGGAATGCTGGTCACAACTGTCTTGGGTACAAGTGGCCATGTGGGCAGTGCAGTGCCGGGTGTTTGTGTGCATCTGTGTGATAAGATCAGTCATACCCTGCAGTGTCTCTCGGGGTCAAGAGGGCCTGTGGTCTCCTGGAGGAGAGCATATGCTCGCTGAAGCGCCTGGTATTCTCGCGTCAGCTGCCGAAAACGAAGCTCCGCCTCCTCTCTGCAGAAAGCCTGACCAATCAGAGAGGGGAAAAATCAGCAGGTTTGTAGCATGTATTTGTAGAAGTGGGACGATGTGTGGTTTTTTTTTTTTAATGCTAAGTTCTTGCTGATAACAGTGTTTTCAAATGTATCAGAGTCTAGGAAAACTTGTAAAACAAACTTTTATTGCAGATAAAAAAAGTCAAGGTTTTCTTAATCCATTACACAAATGTACAAGGGGAAAAAAAGCACACTATACCGAAACTGATTGTAATATCAACCAAATAATGGTGAAAACAAAAACATTACGATTGCTATGATGATCAACAGCTCATTGAGAAAAGAAAAATAAAACTTTTTACTTTTATTGAAATATATATATTTTTAGGCGGCACGGTGGTGTAGTGGTTAGCGCCGTCGCCTCACAGCAAGAAGGTCCGGGTTCGAGCCCCGTGGCTGGCGAGGGCCTTTCTGTGTGGAGTTTGCATGTTCTCCCTGTGTCCGCGTGGGTTTCCTCCGGGTGCTCCGGTTTCCCCCACAGTCCAAAGACATGCAGGTTAGGTTAACTGGTGACTCTAAATTGACCGTAGGTGTGAATGTGAATGGTTCTCTGTGTCTATGTGTCAGCCCTGTGATGACCTGGTGACTTGTCCAGGGTGTACCCCGCCTTTCGCCCGTAGTCAGCTGGGATAGGCTCCAGCTTGCCTGCGACCCTGTAGAAGGATAAAGCGGCTAGAGATAATGAGATGAGATATATATTTTTACCCATATTTTCTTCTAATTTGGTCATTTTGTGAACCCTTACCCACTAGCTCGCCCCTTTCATGCCACAGCTACCAAACAGGGAGGGGAAGGCTGGGCAACTATGCAACTGAACACTCAATGGAAAATACACTCTGCCCTCTTCCTCATTCATGAGTTCACAGATGCACATGACTGGCTAGTTTTGCTTTGATTGACAGGGGAGGGAATAACGGCATCTCTCCAATGCTTAAAGCCCAGGACTCCCAGGTATGTATGGCTGTACCATCGCCGGATCAGAGACATCTGGAAAGCTGGTATCTGATTACAAACTGAACTGGGGTGGGTTTCCCGAAAGCCTCTTAAGGCCAAGAGACTCTTAAATTACCTCTTAAGATCCATCGTCAAGTTAACGTGGTTTTCCTGAACAACATCGTAGCCCAGGTAGTCCTTTAGTTTGCTTGGAATTTACGAGAGACCCGGACCACTCGCCGCTGAATAGACAGAATGCGCATGCGCCTCCGAGGGACTCTCACAGTCAACGGGGGAAACTGGTGTTGAATTTGCTGATGTGTTCAATTATTTTTCTCCTAAGGAGGTTGAATTGACTCCTTATATAAGGAGGTCAATTCAACCTCCTTAGGTACACACTACACAGATTAAAACCTCTCTCTCTCTCTCTCTCTCTCTCTCTCTCTCTGTGTGTGCACACACACTTATAAGGGAGAACATTGCCAGCTTGGCATTGTGGATAACAGTTGAAATAATCCTGACTGTATCTTTGGGTAACAGTGAAATGAGCGAGCATGGGGAACACATTTACTTAATTATTTAGTTTATTATTTGCTTATTCTTTCATGTGAACGTTTGTTCATTGGATTAAAAACACACTTGGAATAAAAAAAATTGCCCCAAAACTTAAAATAGTTTCATTAATGAATTACCACATTATATACAGTGGTGCTTGAAAGTTTGTGAACCCTTTAGAATTTTCTATATTTCTGTATAAAAATGATCTAAAACATCATCAGATTTTCACACAAGTCCTAAAAGTAGATAAAGAGAACAACGTTAAACAAATGAGACAAAAATATTATACTTGGTCATTTATTTACTGAGGAAAATGATCCAATATTACATATCCACAAGTGGCAAAAGTATGTGAACCTCTAGGATTAGCAGTTAATTTGAAGGTGAAATTAGAGTCAGGTATTTTCAATCAGTGGGATGACAATCAGGTGTGAGTGGGCACCCTGTTTTATTTAAAGAACAGGGATCTATCAAAGTCTGATCTTCACAACACATGTTTGTGGAAGTGTATCATGGCACAAACAAAGGAGATTTCTGAGGACCTCAGGAAAAGCGTTGTTGATGCTCATCAGGCTGGAAGAGGTTATAAAACCATCTCGAAAGAGTTTGGACTCCACCAATCCACAGTCAGATAGATTGTGTCCAAATGGAGGAAATTCAAGACCATTGTTACCCTCCCCAGAAGTGGTCGACCAACAAAGATCACTCCAAGAGCAAGGCATGTAATAGTCAGCGAGGTCACAAAGGACCCCAGGGTAACTTCTAAGCAACTGAAGGCCTCTCTCACATTGGCTAATGTTCATGTTCATGAGTCCACCATCAGGAGAACACTGAGTAACAATGGTGTGCATGGCAAGTTTGCAAGGAGAAAGCCACTGCTCTCCAAAAAGAACATTGCTCCTCATCTGCAGTTTGCTAAAGATCACGTGGACAAGCCAGAAGGCTATTGGAAAAATGTTTTGTGGACGGATGAGACCAAAATAGAACTTTTTGGTTTAAATGAGAAGCGTTATGTTTGGAGAAAGGAAAACACTGCATTCCAACATAAGAACCTTGTCCCATCTGTGAAACATGGTGGTGGTAGTATCATGGTTTGGGCCTGTTCTGCTGCATCTAGGCCAGGACGGTTTGTCATCATTGATGGAACAATGAATTCTGAATTATATCAGCAAATTCTAAAGGAAAATGTCAGGACATCTGTCCATGAACTGAATCTCAAGAGAAGGTGGGTCATGCAGCAAGACAACGACCCTAAGCACACAAGTCGTTCTACCAAAGAATGGTTAAAGAAGAATAAAGTTAATGTTTTGGAATGGCCAAGTCAAAGTCCTGACCTTAATCCTATTGAAATGTTGTGGAAGACCCTGAAGCGAACAGTTCATGTGAAGAAACCCACCAACATCCCAGAGTTGAAGCTGTTCTGTATGGAGGAATGGGCTAAAATTCCTCCAAGCTGGTGTGCAGGACTGATCAACAGTTACTGGAAACGTTTAGTTGCAGTTATTGCTGCACAAGGGGGTCAGACCAGATACTGAAAGCAAAGGTTCACATACTTTTGCCACTCACAGTTATGTAATATTGGATCATTTTCCTCAATAAATACATGACCAAGTGTAATATTTTTGTCTCATTTGTATAAATGGGTTCTCTTTATCTACTTTTAGGACTTATGTTAAAATCTGATGA
The DNA here is from genome assembly GCF_027579695.1 of Neoarius graeffei. Classification (NCBI taxonomy): domain Eukaryota; kingdom Metazoa; phylum Chordata; class Actinopteri; order Siluriformes; family Ariidae; genus Neoarius; species Neoarius graeffei. The sequence goes on along the minus strand of NC_083576.1, from coordinate 20,879,750 downwards.
TGTTTTAGGTCATATTTATGCAGAAATATAGAAAATTATAAAGGGTTCACAAACTTTCAAGCACCACTGTATGTAATGCTTCCAGATGATACTAGAGCAGCAGCTACAACTATCGATGCCTTTACCATCTTTTGGTCATTGCAAAAGTAGAAAAGACTTTCAATACGTAAATTGTGCATGAATAATTACTCAAAGTTCCACTGGAAAAAAAAAAATTAGTTGATTCCCGATTACTTAGCGTATCAGATCACGTGACACCGTTCCACAAGTAGATGATTATTTATAAAAAAAAATAATAATAATTGGTATGTAGTATTAAGTTAACACAAAACAGTTTTTATTTCACATTTGTTTTATATAGACTTATATTTAGTACAAAATATCTTTTATATAAATATATCGATGTCGGTGCTTAAATAAATGAGGAACAATTTGTAAGTTGGAAACAATTTAACTTATGATGTTTAACCTGTGTCAGAAAATCTTTTTGTTCCACTTTCTACCCACTTTATAAGTATTTTTCTAGATCACATTTTGTTAATCATTCGTTGTTGTGTGTATTAATTTCTAGTTTTGTCGTTTACCAGTAAATGTCAACAGCCAATTAACATTGAAACCACATGAAAATCCAGGTCAAAGGTCACATGTCATTCCTCGAACCAAAATATAAAATGCCTACTGATATTGTAATATGTGGTAGATATTTACAACAAACTGCAAAAAAAAAAAAATTCTGAATGGAATAGAAAAATCTGAATATTTCAAGCATGTAATTTTTTATATGCTAGGAATTTTATTCTGGGCTAATTCTATTTACTCTAATAGGATTCAAAATACTCTATAAACATTCCATTCTGTTATGAATCAGAAAAAAATTATTATAAATCACAGCACTTTTATTTTTTTAAAGTACTTCATCTACTTCAACAATGTTACACAAAGATCGATCCATAACAGTTGTGGTAACAGGACACTGGTGAAAGTGATCACTATTATCGACACCTTACATGACTTCTCAAACATGCGTTTAGATACAAAATTGTGACTGTCAAATGAAAACGTAAGAAACAAAGTAGGTTTCGACAAGGAGATCATGAAATATTGGTGAATTTGAGAAGTAAAAACATGTCCATGATCTTTCCACCATGTTTACCTGCGATGATAATGTCCGGGTTTTCCTTGAATTGCTGATCGTGCTAAAAAAAAAAAATCCATCTCAGATTTTTTTTTTCTCCATGCTCTCACGGAAGGCAGTCGCATTTCTCTGCTCTCCTCTCCTTTTTTCCTGCTTGTGCTCTTTGTTTCATCTCATCTGCCTATACTTTTTTTTTTTGAAAGACTCTCTCCGCATTGAATTTCTAAACTAAAAAAGCATGGATTTGATAAACTGGTCTCCTAACGAAATTGACACAGTTTTCTCGATGAGAAGCCTGGGTTTGGGGGAACCCACCTGTCCTGTCGGAATGTCTGTGGAGGACACTGAAGATATCTATCTATTCGGAACCATGATTACCGGACTTTTGCAGATTGGATTAGGCATTGCCCTGGTATATCGAGGAAATCAGACAACGGTGACAGCTGTTCAAGCCCCACAAAGCTGCCCGATATGATTGAAGCGGTGGGCAAAGCTGTCAGCACTCAGACTGTGGAAGAACTTGAACCACAACATGGTTGTCATCTTGGAGACGCTTTCGGCTTTGCAAGGAATAAGTATTTCGGAGACCAAATTGAATTGAATTGAACAGAATGGACAAAATGGACAGATGGACGAGTGGTGTGGACATGTAAAGACTGCGTCTGTTCGAAAGACCAAACAATCTCTATCTTATCGACATTCGGCTCCCTGAACAGCACCGGCCTCGATCAAGGCCGTTGCTGGGACAACATTTCCCCCAGAAGGTCACTGCTGGGAGACACTCTCGCATTCTTCGCATTCCTTCCCCAATTTTCCGCGGTCGCCGTTTTTCACCCCCAGTGTGACAAGCGGGTGCGTGACCAGTGCCCTCATGGCTGCAGGAGTGGATGGCTGCTTGCTTGCGCTGGGTTACCTCTACCTCCTCCCCTCCCCTCCTACCCCCTTACCCCCTCCCCCCACCCCTGATTGCCCCCTCCTTCCCCCCCCAAGTCCTGTGTTTTAAAGTGTACTTGTGTTATTGTGTGCTTGTGCAGAGGTTTTTAAATGCTCCCACACTGTACTCCTGATAGGAGCATAGTGTGGGGGGGGGGGGGTTCTTTTTTTCCTCGTCTTTCCTCATGTTACTACTGTGTTTCTTTTTCTTTTATCCCTGTCTTCCTGTCCTGTTCCCCTTCTGTAAGGACAAGTTGATGGTCAATTTCACTGGTAACAGTGATAATAAAGGGTTCATTCATAATGAGCTGTGTCATCAGATGACAAGATCAAAGGGGAGGCGGGTCTTCCGGTTGATTAATTAACCAATAATAACTGTTGTAACTGAAACTCACCTTTTGTAAAATTGTTTTTTTTTGGTAAATCTGAAAAGGTGTCAATAATTATGGACTTTCGATAATTGTAGCTGCTGCTCTATATATTATCTTATTTTAAAGACTTTATGTTTATTAGATTTTGGTTAAAAACGAATGCCATGTAACCTTATTGACTGGATTTAGCAACTACTAATGCCTATATTAGGGACGCGCATTGCAAAGATGCTCTTCATCCTGTTGATTCCTTCCTATGAGTGAGTTCAGGAAAACCACGTGCAGAGACAACGTTCATTGCTTAAGAGAGTGTCTCAACTCGCTCTTTAGCTTTAAAGGGGAACGTTATCGGGAAACCTACCCCTGATTAGCATTCGCTACAGTGAGTTTTGTTATGTACGAAAAGCACAAGCTATCTACCAAGATTTTAGGCAGACTGACTTTCAAGCATTTAGCACTGTGTTTGTTAAAGTGGCTCCTTACACAGTTATCTTCATCTTTGTATTCAGACAAGTCAAAGTTAGATAGTAACCTAAATAACAACATATCCACATCATTTTGGGGAAATATATTTAAATTTTCTTAAAGTAGTGGCGTCACAGTATATTATTGGCAGAAATACTTCAGAACAATTTTGTCCCAAACCTGATTTTTCATCTTTTCTCCATCGTTTGCCAAGAATTCAGTCTCGGTAACTTCCGATGTGTTTTCCCAGACCAACACACACCTAGGTTTTGCTTAGCTTGGAATGCTTTAGCTGGGGTATCCACAACCGAGTTTGATTACTTACCTCCTCGAGGTCCTCCTCTGGGGTGGCCGGGGTATGGTCTGTGCGGTCTGTGTTGTATGATGTCAGAGACGACGTTTCTGAATCTATGGACTCCTCGTCAAATCCAAAATATGTCTCCACAACATGCCTCTGAGAGAGGGAGAAAGACGGAAACAGCTCAAGTTGTTGCTGGAACATTGTAGGAACATTAGCACAAACGTTTCCACAATGTTAGTCTACTGTATTACTGGGAAACAATGTGCAGCCAAACAACACTGCAGAATATGTTTTCACAACACTGGAGGAAGGTTATTTTAGTAACATTACAGCCGGACCTTAAAAAACGACCTATATTTTGTTATATACTGTTCTCTGGGACGTTCTCAATTGTTAAAAAAAGAAATTGCCTTGAGGTCGGACACCATAACAAGTACAGAACTAAATAAAACAACACACACACACCACTCTAAACCGGGTGCTTCTATCTGGAGACTCTGAGAAACTGATGCCCTGTGCACTCTTACCATCATGTTTGTAGGTCATCTCCTGACAGCCAGAGAAATACAGGCACACTAGTGCACACAGACAGATGAAGGATGACAGGTAAAGGACGAGCAGGACAATATCAGGCATACTGACTCGTGTGTGTATATGTGTGTGTGTGTGTGGATGTTCAGTCCAGGTTCATATTAACGGTCACTCCTGATTATAACGGAAGTTAATTCCAAATTCCATTCAAGCCAAAAAACATGACATCTTGATCTTTGAGCTCCTTCATCGTCTATGTGTCTCTTTCCAAATGAAGTGTCTTCCTCTTCACAGATGTGTTGGCGCTCTGTGTGTCTGTGTGTGTGTTGTGCACACATATGGGGATTGAGTTGTTGATGTCTGATGTTTGAGTTTACAGTCCTCTGACTCCACCTCCTTAGCAACAGCCAGGGATGAACAAGCAAACCCCACCCAATATCTCACACACACACACACACACACACACACACACACACACACACACACACACACACACACACACACAGAGCTCCCAACTTGAGATTCATCCATATTCAAGCTCTGGTTAGGATCAGGATTGTTATTTATTTTGTTTTATTTTATTTTTTTCCTCCTTTGTATGATGTTAATTTTTTTTTCTCGTTAAGTCTCAGCACGGATTGTCTGAATTGTTTATTTGACTAAACCAACAAGAAAGAAAGCCTGAGTCTAACAAGACAGAAAGCAAGCACAAAAACAAATGAAAGATTGTGTGAGAGAGAGAGAGAGAGAGAGCAAGAGAGAGAGAGGAAAATTTGACTTCCCAAGGGTGTAAACATTACCTCTCCTTTCCTCTCTCTTTCTCACCATCTCCCCACACACACACACACACACACACACACACACATCACTCAGAGGACACAGTTGCTAAGTGACAGAGTACGTAGTGGCTAAACATACACTTACACCCAACAGAGCACAAACCACCTTCGAATCCAAGCATAACTTCCCTGGACACAATAATGCAGTACCTGAGTAAATGTGTGCATGTGGCACACAGAATGATTAGATCACTCACCTTTGGCAATTTGATATTTTTCCTCTTGTTCTTTTTGTTGAATATCAGTCTATCCCGCTCCTGAGACCAAACAGAAACATTAGTTTTATGAATTTAACTTTAGATCAATAATTACGCATTAATAATCCGGCTTAAAGTTATTATTATTATTATTATTATTATTATTATTATTATTATTATTGTTATTATTATTATTTCTAGCTCATAAAATCAAAATGTCACCATGGAGTTATCAGTCAAGATGTTCCTGATTACAAAAATGGTTATGTTGAAACTCAAATTAGCACAATGTTTCACTTGTCCTGAATTCACTCAATCACCAAAGCATGTGATTCTTTATTTTTGTAATGGAGAAGAATCCAAAAATCCAAGACCACACTGAAAATCTGAATTTTTCCATTTAAAATTGGAAATAAAGATTTTTTTTTTTAATTTCTGAAATATTTAACCCAATTAAACTAAATGTTCAGTATCATAACAGTATAATTAAATAACATTGGCTGGCGTTGAGTGGTATATCAGATATATTCCATTCAGCTCGCATGATATTGAACGAATCAAAGACGAGTTCAATATCATGCTAGCTGAATGGAATATATCTGATAGACCACTCCAAGTTGGCCAATATTATTATTATACACATACGCATTCAACGTAACAATTACAAAGCAAATCTGGTGGCCATGTTTGTTTACAAATTGTCCCAGTCGCTCACTAACGCAGAAGTTTTACGTGTAATACATATCTTATGGCATTTTCAATTCAACGCTTCTGTGCATGCGCAGGAGTAAACCTTCTCACTGGATACTCGCATCAGCTCTGACGTGTGACGTCATGTTGTCTTGACAACCATGCAATATCGTAAACCATATTCAACGCCCATTCTCCATGGGGTAGAGTGACATAATACACATAGGATAAGCGATACGCTAACAATATTGCATGCTATCAAACCAAACAAATGAAACCCGCTAGAAGGGAACAGGATACATGTTTTTATTCTATCGAAAAAGTGTCCTGTAGATATAATAATATTCATTATTATATACACATTCACTGGATGTGAGCAATCGAGTGCTCTGATTGGCTACTCTACTACTAGGATATCAGCTCATATACCATGAGTAGAGAAAAACAAAATGGCGGTGCATGTTGCTGAATCAACCAAGGACGAAATAAAAACTATACTCGAAAACAAAACCCCAAAAATTGTTATCGAGTATTTAAAAGAAACAGAAATAGCTAAAAGAATATAGTTTTTAAAACTACTAATTTAAGGTCAGACAATGTAAGTGACCCTGTAGTTAACAATATAACTGTACCAGATCAGCAATTAGAATGTTTTACTCCCCTTAGAGAAACTGAATTACTTTCATTAATCTCCGGGTCAAAAGCCTCAACTTGTGTACTAGATCCCTTACCTACACGTCTATTCAAACCGATAATACCTGAAGTAATTGAACCACTTCTAAAAATAATAAATTCTTCTCTTAGGATTGGCTATGTACCCAAATCCTTTAAACTAGCAGTTATCAAACCCCTGATTAAAAAACCTGACCTGATCCCTGTCAGCTGTCCAATTATCAGCCAATATCAAACCTCCCCTTTATCTCCAAGATCCTTGAAAAAGGTGTGGCACAGCAGTTATGCTCATATTTACATAGGAATAACATCCATGAAATGTATCAGTCAGGATTTAGACTTCATCGTAGCACAGAGACAGCTGTGGTTAAAGTAGTAAATGACCTACTGTTGGTGTCTGATCAGGGCTGTGTCTCGCTGCTTGTGTTGCTTGACCTTAGTGCAGCATTTGATACCATTGATCATTCCATTCTTCTGGATAGACTAGAAAATGTTGTGGGAGTTAAGGGAACAACCATCTCCTGGCTCAGGTTTTATTTAACTGATCGCTATCAGTATGTTGATGTAAATGGTGATTTTTTCTAGACATACTGAGGTAAAGTTTGGTGTTCCACAAGGTTCTGTCTTGGGTCCACTGCTTTTTTCTTTATGTTACCTCTGGGTGATATTATTCGTAAACATTGTATTAGTTTCCACTGTTATGCTGATGACACACAGTTGTATGTTTCTGCAAAACCTGATGAGAGACACCAGCTTTATAGAATTGAGGAATGTGTAAAAGACATTAGACACTGGATGCTTATTAACTTCCTTCTGCTTAACTCTGACAAGACTGAAGTACTTGTACTATGACCACATGCAGCTAGAAGTAAGTTTTCTGATTACATAGTAACTCTGGATGGCGTTTCTGTTTCTTCACATGCAGCAGTAAAAGATCTCGGGGTGATTATTGACCCCAGTCTTTCATTCGAAACTCACATTGATAACATTACCCAGATAGCTTTCTTTCATCTCAGAAATATTGCTAAGATAAGAAATTTAATGTCACTACATGACGCAAAAAAACTAGTTCATGCTTTCGTTACCTCCAGGTTGGATTATTGTAATGCCTTACTGTCTGGATGTTCCAATAAGTGCATAAACAAGCTCCAGTTAGTTCAAAATGCAGCAGCAAGAGTCCTTACTAGAACTAGAAAATATGACCACATCACCCCTGTCTTATTCACACTGCATTGGCTCCCAATCCAATTTCGTATTGATTATAAAATACTACTATTGACCTCTAAAACACTAAATGGTCTCGCACCACAGTACCTGAGTGAACTTCTGCTCCTCTATGACCCACCACGCCTACTTAGATCATAAGGTGCAGGCTATCTGCTGGTACCTCGTATAGTGAAGGCTACATCAGGGGGCAGAGCCTTTTCTTACAAAGCCCCACAGTTATGGAACAGCCTTCCAAGTAATGTTCGGGAATCAGACACAGTCTCAGCATTTAAGTCTAGGCTGAAAACATATCTGTTTAGTCAAGCCTTTCGTTAATGGTGCTTATGAGGTAAAGGTGTAGATCTGGAGGGTCCTCAGACATAGAGTGTTTTGGTAAACTGGGATGTATGGATGCTGTCAGTCCCCCACTCGCTTGCTCACTCGGGTTTGTTGACAGTGTAGTGGCTGGCTGCTTTATGTCCTGGGGCTCCCTCATGTCTGTGTTACCTTATGGCTCTTTCCTTTTAGTTATGCTGTCATAGTTAGTTTTGCCGGAGTCCTTGCTTGTACTCAGCGCAAAATGTATACTGTACCTACTTATTCAGGTGACATTGGGCATACCTAACAACTTGTGTTTTCTCTCCCCAATCTGTCCCTCTGAGTTACATGTCAATCCTGGGATTGAGATCCTGACCTCTTCTGCTCCTCGGACCTGCCTGATCCATCCTGGTGCCCTGTGTCTGGTTGTCATCTCAGCACATCGCTCCTGTGGAGGACGGCCCCATATGGACAGTTGAAAGTCACACTTGGAAGATGCTCTGGACACTTACAGTAATGCTTGTATGGCTGAGAACTACAATTGGCTTGCTAACTTTGGGACTGCGGTTGTCATGAACAGTTTTGCACTCAAGTTTCCATTAATGAAGAGTTATAACATCAATGAAACTGACTTCATGTTAAAACTGTTAATGTTATAGTCATGTTGTCTGTTGTTGTCCAGGTGAGGATGGGTTCCCTTTTGGGTCTGGTTCCTCTTGAGGTTTCTTCCTCGTGTCGCCTGGGGGAGTTTTTCCTCGCCACCGTCGCCACGGGCTTGCTCATTGGGGATAGATTAGGGATAAAATTGGTTCATGTCTTGGGTCATTCAGATTCTGTAAAGCTGCTTGGGACAATGTCTATTGTTAAAAGCGCTATACAAACAAACTTGACTTGACTTTTATGTTTTTTTCCTCCCAATATCTCCTCTTCCACACTCCAACCCAGTCGGTGGAGGTAATGCACCTTTAAGTTGGTTTGCCAACTGCCAAAAATCCCTAAAGAAGAAGAAGAAACCCCCCCAAAAAAAATACACAAAAAAGCAACATAATATGGATTAAAAGTATTTGATGGTAAGAACATATCTTTTTTATTTTTCAATAATTATTATTATTATAGCATTTTTCACAAATTGCTACTGTCATTTCACCGGTTTGTTTACATTAAAACCAGAAATGATTTTGTTGGACGTTTTGTATAAAGTGTTTCCCATCTCATTATCTCTAGCCGCTTTATCCTGTTCTACAGGGTCGCAGGCAAGCTGGAGCCTATCCCAGCTGACTACAGGCGAAAGGCGGGGTACACCCTGGACAAGTCACCAGGTCATCACAGGGCTGACACATAGACACAGACAACCATTCACACCTACGGTCAATTTAGAGTCACCAGTTAACCTAACCTGCATGTCTTTGGACTGTGGGGGAAACCGGAGCACCCGGAGGAAACCCACACGGACACGGGGAGAACATGCAAACTCCGCACAGAAAGGCCCTCGCCGGCCACGGGGCTTGAACCCGGACCTTCTTGCTGTGAGGCGACAGCACTAACCACTACACCACCGTGCCGCCGTATAAAGTGTTTATTAATTGAATTTGCTAAAAATAAAAATGCTCTGTTTCTCAACATCCAGTGAATGTGGATAGAATAAAACAATTATTTCACTCAATCTCATTATACATGGCTTTTTGCCTTCAGCTCATGTCCGACTCGATTTTGTGGAATAACTGTTAAAGATTCTGCCCTATTTCTAGGTCACGATTTGAATGTAAGCACATTTGTGATATCGATCCTGTGAACTGCAATCAAGGTTCGCACAAGTTGTGCATACATTTATAAACCATTAAGAGCACGAGGAGGATAAGAAAGGCTTTTCAGAACGTTTCATGAATATCAAATGTCTTCGTCCTACAAATGATTGTAATCTGCTTGAAAATGAGATCCATTGTCTAAGTTAAGTGCAAATTACACGACAGGATGACAGAGCCATACGTTTTGTGTGGCTTGAAGAAAAGAGCTCACTAATGGTAGCAGATTTTCTTGCTATTCAGAAGAAACATGGCATGATTGCAGACTTTAAAAGAACACAATCATATATAAGTACTGTAGGTGTTGCACATCTGTCTTTCAATGTGGATGTACTGTACTGGAATTTTATGCCTACGATAACTCTAATGATTTCATAATGGTTTCATAGCAGTAATATCGTGACCTAAAGTTCTTACAATGATGTCAAAACGTATGCGTAGACATTTGGGGTAAAAATGTAGCTGCAAACTGTAAGGATGAAAAGACAGATGAAAGGAGAAGGGAGGCATGGCAAAATCCTTAGTTAGGCCTTCATAATCAGGTGAGCACCCTAATTAACAAACAACGCTGATTACTGTAGAGTAATAATCACAATGTGAGACTAATTAACGTACACTCCCACACACTCAGACCACACACACACACACACACACACACCAGAATGACCTGATAGTGACCTCTACATGCAAAACAGATTACTAATGTTTATGAAATAATGTCGTGCTAAAATAGTCAAAATAGCGTTTTCATTTATTTTTTTTAAATTCGATCAAATCAAAATCACTCCACAAATAAGGAGTCATTCAAATTCAAGGGCTTTGACTCAAATAACTCCCACACATCTCTATTCTGTGTGTGTGTGTGGTAGTAGTAATAGTAGTAGTAGTAGTAGTAGAAGACCTGAGTGAGCTCCTCAATGACGTTGCGCTGTTCACTGACTTGTAGCCGCAGAAACTCCACCTCCTGCTCCTCGTGGGCGTGGCTTAGGTCTGTCAGAGAGCTGGTCCTCTTCAGCACTGCTTGCTGGGAGTCCAAGATTGTCTTCTCCTTCTGTGGAAATCCCAGAGAACCAATGGTTTGAAGTGTGCCCATGTGTAAATGAGTAACGTGTCAACGTTTTGTGTGTGTGTGTGTGTGTGTGTGTGTGTCACCTACTAATTCAGCGTTCTCACGGCTGACGGATTTTAGTTTGTCCTCCATGCGCTGCAGGGTCTGCAGGAGCTCTTCGTTCTTTTTACTCATCCGTCTGTTCTTCTCTAACAGTGGTTTCATTTGTCCGTCTGTCTCCCGCACACGCTTTAACTAAGAGAGGGAGACGGTTACAGTGGGGCAAAAAAGTATTTAGTCAGTCACCAATTGTGCAAGTTCTCCCACTTAAAAAGATGAGAGGCCTGTAATTTTCATCAGAGGTATACCTCAACTATGAGAGACAAAATGAGAAAAAAAAATCCAGAAAATCACATTGTCTGATTTTTAAAGAATTTATTTGCAAATTATGGTGGAAAATAAGTATTTGGTCAATAACAAAAGTTCATCTCAATACTTTGTTATATACCCTTTGTTGGCAATGACAGAGGTCAAACGTTTTCTGTAAGTCTTCACAAGGTTTTCACACACTGTTGCTGGTATTTTGGCCCATTCCTCCATGCAGATCTCCTCTAGAGCAGTGATGTTTTGGGGCTGTCGCTGGGCAACACGGACTTTCAACTCCCTCCAAAGATTTTCTATGGGGTTGAGATCTGGAGACTAGCTAGGCCACTCCAGGACCTTGAAATGCTTCTTACGAAGCCACTCCTTCGTTGCCCGGGCGGTGTGTTTGGGATCACTGTCATGCTGAAAGACCCAGCCAGGTTTCATCTTCAATGCCCTTGCTGATGGAAGGAGATTTTCATTCAAAATCTCACAATACATGGCCCCATTCATTCTTTCCTTTACACGGATCAGTCGTCCTGGTCCCTTTGCAGAAAAACAGCCCCAAAGCATGATGTTTCCACCCCCATGCTTCACAGTAGGTATGGTGTTCTTTGGATGCAACTCAGCATTCTTTCTCCTCCAAACACGACAAGTTGAGTTTTTACCAAAAAGTTCTATTTTGGTTTCATCTGACCATATGACATTCTCCCAATCCTCTTCTGGATCATCCAAATGCTCTCTAGCAAACTTCAGACGGGCCTGGACATGTACTGGCTTAAGCAGGGGGACACGTCTGGCACTGCAGGATTTGAGTCCCTGGCAGCGTAGTGTGTTACTGATGGTAGCCTTTGTTACTTTGGTCCCAGCTCTCTGCAGGTCATTCACTAGGTCCCCCCATGTGGTTCTGGGATTTTTGCTCACCGTTCTTGTGATCATTTTGACCCCACGGGGTGAGATCTTGCGTGGAGCCCCAGATCGAGGGAGATTAGCAGTGGTCTTGTATGTCTTCCATTTTCTAATAATTGCTCCCACAGTTGATTTCTTCACACCAAGCTGCTTACCTATTGCAGATTCAGTCTTCCCAGCCTGGTGCAGGTCTACAATTTTGTTTCTGGTGTCCTTTGACAGCTCTTTGGTCTTGGCCATAGTGGAGTTTGGAGTGTGACTGTTTGAGGTTGTGGACAGGTGTCTTTTATACTGATAACGAGTTCAAACAGGTGCCATTAATACAGGTAACGAGTGGAGGACAGAGGAGCCTCTTAAAGAAGAAGTTACAGGTCTGTGAGAGCCAGAAATCTTGCTTGTTTGTAGGTGACCAAATACTTATTTTACCGAGGAATTTACCAATTAATTCATTAAAAATCCTACAATGTGATTTCCTGGATTATTTCCCCCCATTCTGTCTCTCATAGTTGAAGTGTACCTATGATGAAAATTACAGGCCTCTCTCATCTTTTTAAGTGGGAGAACTTGCACAATTGGTGGCTGACTAAATACTTTTTTGCCCCACTGTACATTCTTCGTCAGCCTTAATCACTGTCATCATCCAGTGGGCACATGTGCGCTTATGGAGCAGTGTGAGGTCACATAATATGTATGTCTAATGTATATGTTGGTGCATTAGGAAATCAAATTCACTGTTTGAATATCATTTACATTGTCATCACACTAATGGATTCCTATGTTATAAGTTGTAGTCAAACGGGCCATTCTCAGAAAATGTGACATTCAGTTTTAAAATGTGTTTGAAGTTTGTTTTTTATCTTTAAAACCATTAATCCTGGCCCTCGATTATACATTTATTTTCAGAAAGAATTTAACAGAACAGTAAAAAAAAAAAACTTATTGAGACAGCTTGTCTGCATTTGCAAAAATTTTATTTAGCCTAAATATACCAAAATGTCATAACCGCCATGTGTCTAAATGAGGATTAGTGAAAACTGAATGAAAATAATTCCTTTGATTGTATTTTAATTTTATTTTCACTTTTCTTTCTGAAATATTACCTATAAACCTTCACTTTTTATTGTAGAAAATATCATGATCTTTGCTTCAACGGTTTTTAGTGTCTAGCCTAAAATACATGCGTAAGAATGTGTACTTTCTTGTTGTCTTTACCGTTACCCAAATGGTAAAATCATGCTGGAACTCAGGGCTTTGACAATAGAGGGCAGTGTAGCTACATGAGGAAGGACCAGGATGTTGAGCAGCCATTTTGAAAAAAAAAATCACTGGTGTGTGAATGTCGGAATCCAGGATACTGATCAGGTAAATCTGAAATTTCGAGATGTCAGGGAAAATAATGATCTTTGCCCTTACCCCCAAATGATAAAGATAATGATGCTGCATGTTGAAAAATTTTAGTTAGCCAAATAGCAAGTTAGGATGGGATAATAAATGCATAATTTGTTGATCTTTTTTTTCTGCACTCAATTACCCACAAATGCCATGAGGTGTCTTTACTGTTACTCTGCAGGGTAATGGTAAAGACATTATGGGTAATGGTAAAGACAACAACTGGGCATTATTTTTTCATAATAACAAGATCTCTTGCTTTGTGAATGCATATTTCATGAATTCACAAAGCAAGAGATCTTGTTATATAAATTTTCACCTGATGGGGAAAAGGGCCATCAATAAATAGGTTATTTATGGTATAGTTTTTGTCACATTTTTATTGGATTATCCTGACACAAAGGGCACACACGGAGGAAATCACTATCCACCCTCTTCCACATACATGAGCTCATAGACGCCCAAGATTTATTATTGCTGCTGTGATTAACATGGAGAGGTTGCAGTATCATCAGGATTTGAACTCTCGATTCCCCATTGATAAGGCAAACACTTTTTAAAGCTTATTAATTTATGAATTACTATTAATTAAAAAAACACCTAGGCATCTGTTTTCAACAAGTTCTTGTTGGAGTCAGTCTTTTTCTGTGCTTGATACTCAACTATTGGGAATCTTTTGAGGAAACGGTCAGTCTACTCATACCACAGTGCTGTTCAACTCTTAAATCGGATTGTGCAGAAGGTGTTGGTTAATTTTTATGACAGCAGTTCTGACAATAATGCCAGCTATACAGCAAATCACAGGTTTATATGATTTATATATAATACCGTGGTCGTTCTAATAAATTATCATTTCTATATCATTTTGCCTAATTCACAGGGACTTGTAGGGGGCAGGATCTCCACCTAACCCAAGTCTAACTAGAAGGGCACTCACTAGAGTGCATACCTCCACCAAGCCACATATTGTCAACACCAAAATCAAATCACTCAAACCTTGGATAATACTAAAGCTGAACACCAAATTTCATCTAAATCCGAAATCCGTTCATTACTTTTTGAGTTACGTTGGGAACAGACAAAATAAAAAAGAAATCCTGTATCCGCATACATCTGGATTTGCATCAAAATCTAATCAATTGTTCTTTGGCCCGTGGCTCAGCTTTCCTAAACATTTCATCACAATCTGTTCACTACTTTTTGAGTTACATTGGGAACAGACAAACAAACAAACAAACAAACGAACAAAAAGTTGTGCAGAGCACGATACTTGTGAAAATCACAGATTATTCAGTTCTGATTGATAAATACCCTAAATCAGGGGTTTTCAAAGTGTGGGAGAGTCAGCCCCCCTCAGAGAGCAAATAAACAACAGTGCCCCCCTTATAATTTTTGTTGTTGCTATACTTAATGTTCCATTCGTATTTAAAAAAAGGGTTGTGCTTTTTGAAAACATCTTTTTTTACACATTTAAAACATAGGAGCTTTATTAAAACATCTTTTTTTTACACATTTTAAACATCTGTGCTTTTTTAAAACATCTTTTTTACACATTTTAAACATCTGTGCTTTTTTTTAAAAACATCTTGTTTTGCACATTTTAAACATCTCATAGCATCGTTAGCTAGCACCTCTTGGCAGACAACACACTGTGGCAGTGGAGCATCTTCAGATCCAGTCCATGAAAATCCAAACTTTAAATAATCGTGGTCATACTTCCTTCTTTTTTTGCTTGGCCCAGACTCTGTCTCCTCACTCACTGTAGCTTTAGGTACTAAAAATCGATCCATTTTGTCTCTGGCAAAGGCTAGCTGAAGTTCGCTAATGGCCCTTTTCCACTACCCTTTTTCAGCTCACTTCAGCTCGCTTCAGCTCACTTCAGCCCGACACGGCTCGCGTTTCGACTACCAAAAACCAGCACGACTCAGCTCGTTTCAGCCCTGCTTAGCCCCTAAAACTCGCACCGTTTTGGAGTAGGGCTGAAGCGAGCCAAACCGTGCCGACTGAGGTTGGGGGCGTGAGCAGACACTCCCCTGTGCACTGATTGGTGAGGAGGCGTGTCCTCACATGCCCACACACGCCCCGCGAGCACGCTGGGATCTGTAAACACCGCAAACCCGGAAGGAGAATAATTATGAATTACGAGAATTTCTGAAGCCTTATGCGCCTCGCCTCAACTATACACTCTTGCCAGTATCTGTTGGCGTTGTTGGTGACAACAAGCCACAGCACCAAGACCAGCAACACTAACGACTCCATGTTTATTGTTTACTATTCGGGTCGTGAGACTACCGCTTAAAAGCTCACTGAATCAGTGACATACAGAGCATCGTGGACGAGTTCGCGGAGCGCAAGGCTCGTCGTATGCCCTTCAAATAATGCGCGCAGTAGGCTATTGATGTTTTATTATGAGCCATGTACAGTATGTCGCCTAATGTTTTTTTGTTTCTGAGTTACATGTTCGTTTGAAGGACTTAATGTACAAAATAACATAGTTGCACCCCGTAGTGTTGAAATTGGTAAACACAGTGCATTCAGTGAGGTTTGCACCGCCCTCCTTTTATTTCTGACTCTTCCTGTCACCGTTGCAACCTCTGAGCGCTCATTCGTATGCCCTTCAAATAATGTGCGCAGTATAGGCTATTGATGTTTTATTATGAGCCATGTACAGTATCCTAATGTTTTTTGTTTCTGAGTTACATGTTCGTTTGAAGGACTAGATGTACTGAATAACATAGTTGCACCCGGTAGTGTTGAAATTGGTAAACACCGCAGTTGCGGACATTTTGTAGCCTAAAATGATGTTATGATAAGCTTTAATAAAGGGCCCGGTCATTTGCCCCGCCCCCGGCCCGGCTCTGACTTGTTCCGCCACTGTCACTGATGTCACTGTTTGCGCTGCTTAACGACATCACGTGACGTCCACCCACTTTCGCTAACTCCACCCAATGTGTCCACCCACTTCCAGCCAGCACGGTTCAGCGCGGTTGTAGTCGAAATGCAACTCCAACAGCCCCGCTCAGCTCGACTCGGCACGGCACGGCTCAGCCGCGTTTGTAGTGGAAAAGCGGCATAAATGTCTGCAATAGTAATTTATTCTGGTTTATTTTTCCTCATGTTGCGCCCCCCTGAAGAACTCTGGCGTCCCCTAGGGGAGGCGCGCCCCACACTTTGAAAAGCCCTGCCCTAAATCAACAGGGAGTTCACGGTTCCATTAAATAATCTTTCCTGAAAATTTAAAGTTAATTGGAACAGCGGATCAGGAGCTATTGTGCAGCTTTGTTGGAGGAGGTTATGTTTTCGTCTCCGTTTGTTGCTTGCAAAAATCAGAGATTTTAGCAAGTACTGTATGCTGATCTGTCCGGTTGTTTGTTTGTTGGTGCTCTAGCGTTGTCATTTCTTGACCAATCTTCACCAAAATGCACAGCACAACTCATTAGGGTCACACAAAGACATCATTAGCTTTTGGTGGGTCAAGGTCAAAGGTCAAAGTCACCTAGGTCAAATCTTGTAATAACACCTAATTGGCCATAACTTCCGAACCAGTGTTCGTATCAAGATGCGACTGGTGGCAGTGGAAAGCATTTTTGAATCCCTTTCGAAGTCACCATTAACATTTTACCCATGGCATCATCTTGAGGTCAAAAAATGAGGTAAAATTTCATGAGATTTTTGACAAATTTGACCTTGACCTCAAAAACATGTTTATCGATTTGATATCGATACTCTGACCATGAATTAGCATTCTAGGTCTAATTCTAAGGTCATATGCAGAATTTGGGGTCCAAAGGTCAAGGTCACAGTACCGTTTTTTTGTGCCACCATTTCAAGTGCCTATAACTCAGAAAGTTGAACTCAGAATTTGATGAAATTTTTCTTGTAGGTTCTCCATTAAATCCCATTTTGATCCATAAAATAAAATCTTGAGCGAACTTGATAATGACATCACAAAACATCACATCATATGCCATCAAATTCCCATTATAATCATTCTGTCTGTCCTTCTGTCTGTCCGTCTGTCTGTCCGTCACACTTTGAGGGGAACTACTTTGTGAACACCATAACTACTGTACCAAAAGGAACAATGGTACAGCCTAGTGAGTGGTACCAACGGACTCAGGGAACACTGTAGTTGTGCACCCATATGAGACATTTGACCTTTACCTAAATATGACCTTGTTTGAACGTCACGAAAAACGTTTAAAATATCATGAAAATTGAGCTGACGAGTACTACTCTGTGAACACCATAATTACCAGAATAAACAAGGGTACAGCCTAGTGAGTGGTACCAATGGACTCGGGGAACATTGTCGTGTGGGACATTTGACCTTGACCCAATTATGACCTTGTTTGAAGGTCACAAAAATCAACTTGACAGGTACTATTTTGTGAATACCATACTGTCAGAAGGAACAATGGTGAGTGACGGCAATGGACTCAGGAGGCGTCATAGTTGTGTTGCAGAACAACCATTATCTGTTTTGATTGCCGCACCTAACCTGCCCATATCGTTTGTTGCCCTGCGCAACGTAGCTCCTTGTTTTTCTTTCTTTTTCTGTCGCCGTTAACATGATTGATCTGTAGAGGGCAGTGAGTGTAAAACAGTGCTGTTAACACAAAAGCTCCTGAACCGCTGTTCCAATTAACTTTAAATTTTCAGGAAAGATTCTTTGTGGTGGTGGTGGTGTAGTGGTTAGTGCTGTCGCCTCACAGCAAGAAGGTCCAGATTTGAACCCCGTGGCCGGCGAGGGCCTTACTGTGTGGAGTTTGCATGTTCTCCCCGTGTCCGCGTGGGTTTCCTCAGGGTGCTCCGGTTTCCCCCACAGTCCAAAGACATGCAGGTTAGGTTAACTGGTGACTCTAAATTGACCGTAGGTGTGAATGGGAGTGTGAATGGTTGTCTGTGTCTCTGTGTCAGCCCTGTGATGACCTGGTGACTTGTCCAGGGTGTATCCTGCCTTTCGCCCGTAGTCAGCTGGGATAGGCTCCAGCTTGCCTGCGACTCTGTAGAACAGGATAAAGCGGCTAGAGATAATGAGATGAGATGAGATTCTTTCATGGGGCGGCACGCTGGTGTAGTGGTTAGTGCTGTCGCCTCACAGCAAGAAGGTCCAGATTTGAACCCCGTGGCCAGCGAGGGCCTTTCTGTGTGGAGTTTGCATGTTCTCCCCGTGTCCGCGTGGGTTTCCTCTGGGTGCTCCGGTTTCCCCCACAGTCCAAAGACATGCAGGTTAGGTTAACTGGTGACTCTAAATTGACCGTAGGTGTGAATGTGAGTGTGAATGGTTGTCTCTGTCTATGTGTCAGCCCTGTGATGACTTTTTTTTTGTCTGTTTCCAACGTAACTCAAAAAGTAGTGCACGAATTGTGTTGAAATTTGGTGTACAGCAATAGTATTATCCTAGGTTCAACTGATTTGATTTTGATGTTAATATGTGACATGGCGGAGGTATGCGCTCTACCAAAATAGGAAAATAATCAAATTCAGTGTAGTAACAGCTCCAGGATTGTAGCCCCTCACTGATTATTATCCAACAACAGCATGCCCTGTTATGTTATGTTCCCTATATGGTCCCAAAATCATCAGAAAAGCATACTGTGTGTAATCAATTTTAAAACATCTAAAAAGGTTAATGAAATATTATACCCTTTCATGATTTTTTCTGAATTGTAAGCGACACAACTTCCCTGGTTTATGCAGGATGAACCCATAATGTATCACTGTAGATAACTGACCCTCTGAGGCAATATAAAATTATAGGCTCGTTAATATTTAAATGAAATAAAATACTAAAACTTAATAAGTGTAAAAGCAATGTTTATATAAGCGTGCATGTGAAAAATCTGTGTATTTGTACCAGTTCTGTCCTCTCATCTGACAGCAGCGTGTTCCTGTCCTCCAGTTTCCTAATGACAGCCTGCAGCTCGGCGATCTTAAGCTGGAATCGACGAGTGTCTCTTTCATCTACTTCCTACACACATCCACACACACACATCCACGCATCATACACACACCCACACATATAGCAGACAAAGCTTAGCCAGAAATCATTCTTAAAAATGTCATAATGTGAATTCTGTCATTTTAATTACAGATGAACTCATTCTCTACAGATGTGTTTGTGTGTGACCTGGTTAATGATGGCGTCTGTGTTCTCTCCAAGGGCTGGAGCCACTTCTCTCTTGGGACTGCCATGGTGCCGCTCAGCCTCCTCTTTCTGCAGCAGTAGGCGCTGAGTTTGACCCGCTTGTACACCCAGCTCCTTTTCCAAAGTCTGTATAACACGGTCCCTCCCCCGCAGCTCCTCCATCTAACACACACACACACACACACACATCAAATAAGCATGTAATATGAAGGCATGAATCTGACAATCTAGAAATCCTCGAGAATAAATAGTTTTAAGGTTTATTCTTTCCATATTGTACATGGACAACAGGTTATAATACCAGTGCACTATTATTATAATACCTCGTGACATACAGTAGAGCAGTGGCTACAATTATCGACACCTTAACGATCTTTTGGCCATTGCAAAAGTAGAAAAGACTTTCAATACGTAAATTGTGCATGAATAATTACTCAAACTTCCACTGGAAAAAAAATGAGTTGATTCCTGATTACTTAGCGTGTTAGATCATGTGACACCGTTCCACAATTTCTCGACACCTTTGTCCACAGTTATCGGCACCGTTCCACAATTATCGACACCCAGATGATTACAGTGCTGCTTGAAAGTTTATGAACCCTTTAGAATTTTCTATATTTCTGCATAAATATGACCTAAAACATCATCAGATTTTCACACAAGTCCTAAAAGTAGATAAAGAGAACCCAGTTAAACAAATGAGACAAAAATATGATACTTGGTCATTTAGTTATTGAGGAAAATGATCCAATATTACATATTTGTGAGTGGCAAAAGTATGTGAAACTTTGCTTTCAGTATCTGGTGTGACCCCCTTGTGCAGCAATAACTGTAACTAAATGTTTCCGGTAACTGTTGATCAGTCCTGTACACCGGCTTGGAGGAATTTTAGCCCATTCCTCCGTACAGAACAGCTTCAACTCTGGGATGTTGGTGGGTTTCCTCACATTAACTGCTCACTTCAGGTCCTTCCACAACATTTTGATTGGATTAAGGTCAGGACTTTGACTTGGCCATTCCAAAACATTAACTTTATTCTTCTTTAACCATTCTTTGGTAGAACGACTTGTGTGCTTAGGGTTGTTGTCTTGCTGTATGACCCACCTTCTCTTGAGATTCAGTTCATGGACAGATGTCCGGACATTTTCCTTTAGAATTCTCTGGTATAATTCAGAATTCATTGTTCCATCAATGATGGCAAACCATCCTGGCCCAGATGCAGCAAAACGGGCCCAAACCATGATACTACCACCACCATGTTTCACGGATGGGATAAGGTTCTTATGCTGGAATGCAGTGTTTTCCTTTCTCCAAACATAATGCTTCTCATTTAAACCAAAAAGTTCTATTTTGGTCTCATCCGTCCAAAAAACATTTTTCCAATAGCCTTCTGGCTTGTCCACATGATCTTTAGCAAACTGCAGACGAGCAGCAATGTTCTTTTTGGAGAGCAGTTGCTGTCTCCTTGCAACCCTGCCATGCACACCATTTTTGCTCAGTGTTCTCCTGATGGTGGACTTATGAACATTAACATTAACCAATGGGAGAGAGGCCTTCAGTTGCTTAGAAATTACCCTGGAGTCCTTTGTGACCTCACCAACTATTACACGCCTTGCTCTTGGAGTGATCTTTGTTGGTTGACCACTCCTGGGGAGGGTAACAATGGTCTTGAATTTCCTCCATTTGTACACAATCTGTCTGACTGTGGTTTGGTGGAGTCCAAACTCTCTAGAGATGGTTTTGTAACCTTTTCCAGCCTGATGAGCATCAACAACACTTTTTCTGAAGTCCTCAGAAATCTCCTTTGTTCGTGCCGTGATACACTTCCACAAACATGTGTTGTGAAGATCAGACTTTGATAGATCCCTGTTCTTTAAATAAAACAGGGTGCCCACTCACACCTGATTGTCATCCCATTGATTGAAAACACCTGACTCTAATTTCACCTTCAAATTAACTGCTAATCCTAGAGGTTCGCGTACTTTTGCCACTCACAGATATGTAATATTGGATCATTTTCCTCAATAAATAAATGACCAAGTATAATATATTTGTCTCATTTGTTTAACTGGGTTCTCTTTATCTACTTTTAGGACTTGTGTGAAAATCTGATGATGTTTTAGGTCATATTTATGCAGAAATATAGAAAAGTCTAAAGGGCTCACAAACTTTCAAGCACCATTGTACAGTATTTATTTAAAAAATGGTATGTGGTATTAAGTTAACAAATTATAGTTTTTATTTAAAATTTGTTTTACATGGACTTATATTTAGTACAAAATATATTTTATATAAATATATCGATGTTGGTGCTTACGTAAATGAGGAAGTAATTGTAATGTTTGTAAACAAATGAACTGATAATATTTAACCTGTGTCAGAAAATCTTTCTGTTCCACTTTCTACCCACTTCAAGTATTTTCATAGATCACATTTTGTTAATCATTCGTTGTTGTGTGTATTAATTTCTAGTTTTGTCGTTTACCAGTAAATGTCAACAGGCAATCGACGTTGTAACCACATGAAAATCCAGGTCAAAGGTCACATCTCATTCCTCGAACCAAAATATAAAATGCCTACTGACATTGTAATATGTGGTAGATATTTACAACAAACTGCAAAAAAATTCTAAATGGAATAGAAAAATCTGAATATTTCAAGCATGTCATTTTTTATATGTGAGGAATTTAATTCTGGTCTAATTCTATTTATCACAATAGGATTCCAAATACTCTATAAACATTCCATTCTGTTATGAATCAGAAAAAAAGTTATTATAAATCACAGCACTTTTATTTTTTAAAGTACTTCATCTACTTCAACAATGTTACACAAAGATCCATACATAACAGTTGTAAATGTCACTTAATTCCACAGGGTGTCGATAATGGTGGACACTGGTGAAAGTGATCACTATTATTGACACCTCACGTGACTTCTCAAACACGCGTTTAGATACAAAATGGCGACTGTCAAATGAAAGCGTAAGAAACAAAGTAGGTTTCGACAAAGATATCATGAAATATCAGTGAATTTGAGAAGTAAAAACATGTCCATGATCTTTCCACCATGTTTACCTGCGATGATAACGTCCGGGTTTTCCTCAAATTGCTGATCATGCTAAAAAAATTTCCATCTCCAGTAATGAGCTGTGTCATCAGACGACAAGATCAAAGGGGAGGCGGGTCTTCCGGTTGATTAATTAACCAATAATAACTGTTGTAACTGAAACTCACCTTTGTAAAATTGTCTTTTATTGGTAAATCTGGCGGCATGGTGGTGTAGTGGTTAGTGCTGTCGCCTCACAGCAAGAAGGTTCTGGGTTCGAGCCCCATGGTCGGCGAGGGGCTTTCTGTGTGGAGTTTGCATGTTCTCCCCGTGTCCGCGTGGATTTCCTCCGGGTGCTCCGGTTTCCCCCACAGTCCAAAGACATGCAGGTTAGGTTAACTCATTCATTCATTCATTATCTCTAGCCGCTTTATCCTTCTACAGGGTCGCAGGCAAGCTGGAGCCTATCCCAGCTGACTACGGGCGAAAGGCGGGGTACACCCTGGACAAGTCGCCAGGTCATCACAGGGCTGACACATAGACACAGACAACCATTCATACTCACATTCACACCTACGGTCAATTTAGAGTCACCAGTTAACCTAACCTGCATGTCTTTGGACTGTGGGGGAAACCGGAGCACCCGGAGGAAACCCACGCGGACACGGGGAGAACATGCAAACTCCACACAGAAAGGCCCTCGCCGGCCCCGGGGCTCGAACCCAGGACCTTCTTGCTGTGAGGCGACAGCGCTAACCACTACACCACCGTGCCGCCGGTTAGGTTAACTGGTGACTCTAAATTGACCGTAGGTGTGAATGTGAGTATGAATGGTTGTCTGTGTCTATGTGTCAGCCCCGTGATGACCTGGCGACTTGTCCAGGGTGTACCCCGCCTTTCGCCCATAGTCAGCTGGGATAGGCTCCAGTTTGCCTGCGACCCTGTAGAACAGGATAAAGCGGCTAGAGATAATGAGATGAGATGAGATGGTAAATCTGAAAAGGTGTCGATAATTATGGACTGTCAATAATTGTAGCTGCTGTTCTAGTTGCGTTTTCAGTGGCTCTCATACCTTGCAATTTTTTTTTCTAAGAAAGTCCAGGATTCTACAAATGTCTAGGCTGATCATTACTAAACCTCTACTCAGGGGAAAATTAGGAAAATGTATTTTTATTCTTGAACTGTTCCTTTAGCTGTTCATTTTCAAATTCATCAAGCAGTGTGGGAAATAAGGCCGGACCGGCGGACATTAACCGATAATTTTTGCATTTTTCCATCTGTATTTCAAAAGTATCAAACTGGATGGCCCATGAAAAATTGTAAAGATATGGGTCTAATCTACTTCTAATTTTCTTCCAAATGTTACACTAGGCGAATACATTATGTCATAACACGACCTGTGAAACGGGGGCCCCCACGGGCCCGACTTTAAAAATTCATAACTCGGCCACCAATAGTCCTAGCCCTGCCAAAATTTACAGGCACATCCCTCTCTCTTTGCCCTTTCAAATGAGCCCAGGTTTGGCCTGATCTGACATCAGGAGTGAGCGTGGATCGTGGAAATCTTTAGCATGAGCCCTGGCTCAAGCCACTCGCGCACATGCTGGGATTTAAAAATTCATAACTCGGCCACCGAAGGTCCTAGCCCTGTCAAAATTTACAGGCACCTCACTCTTCCCAAGTGGCACACTAAATAAGACAATAATAATACACCCTGTTGTTTTTATTGCACAATGCAGTTGAACTAGTGTTTTAGGCTTGACAGTATCTGATTGAGTTCAGTTTACATGAAACTTTGCAGTACAGTATTATATTAAATGCCAAACTACCAATCAATGGTTATTTTGTTATTATTATGTGCAATTTTTTTCATTCATAATAAGAATTACAGTCATCGTCATATGCTTTGTAGGATGCAGATCTGTATTTTAATAGTTTTTATTTTCTAAGTTCTAGTTCAGCAGATTTTAGTCTGAATGCCAAATGATATTCCCGTGTCGAGTTCTGAGTCAGGGCGGCACGGTGGTGTAGTGGTTAGCGCTGTCGCCTCACAGCAAGAAGGTCCGGGTTCGAGCCCTGTGGCCGGCGAGGGCCTTTCTGTGTGGAGTTTGCATGTTCTCCCCGTGTCCGCGTGGGTTTCCTCTGGGTGCTCCGGTTTCCCCCACAGTCCAAAGACATGCAGGTTAGGTTAACTGGTGACTCTAAATTGACCGTAGGTGTGAATGTGAGTGTGAATGGTTGTCTGTGTCTATGTGTCAGCCCTGTGATGACCTGGCGACTTGTCCAGGGTGTACCCCGCCTTTTGCCCGTAGTCAGCTGGGATAAGCTCCAGCTTGCCTGCGACCCTGTAGAACAGGATAAAGTGGCTAGAGATAATGAGATGAGTTCTGAGTCATTTTAAAAGTCATTTTGTTACAAAGTTACTTGGAATCTCGTCCTCAAAAATTTAACTCTAAGAAGAGTTGCATTGTTAATTACTAAATTTCTCATTGACTTATTATATATGTAGTATAAAAAAACAGTCATTGTTGACATAATGTTTCATGAGTGTTATTATAGTACCTATGTATGAGTACCAGTAAGTTGTAACCAACTGGAACATCCTTGCTCCCTCATTCTTTATTCTAGACATGGAACTGACCTGTGTGTGCTATTATTTTCTTGGGTATAACTTTAAGCATGTTTTTCTTGAACCTTCTGACATTTTCTTGTAAATTAGATTCAATTTGTAGTGTAATTAGCAACTAATGTCTAGTGTAATTTGGCCTCTGAAGATCATAAAACTGTGCCTAGAAATAGCTGAGAAGCCATCTCCAGGCATCTAAAGCCCTTCAGCTTCACCCCTGGCCGCATTGTTCGGGGCCTTTGGCCCATCATTCAGGCTGAAATTTGTATGGACAGACAACATTTCAGACTTGTCTGTCCTGTGACAGTCTGCTTAAAATTCCTTATTTCCCACACTGATCAATGGTTATATTCTTCCTTTCACACCAACATTTTCCTTTTAACCCATCATCCATCCTTTATTTCATGGCTCACCAGTCTGCGAACGTCCTTCTCGCTTTCACGTTTGATCCTCTGGATCTCCTCCTGATGGGCCTGATGTGCTGCTCTGAGATCAGCTGCTTTGGCTTTATCAGCCTGCACAGCATTGGTCAGCGCTTCCTCAGCCTGTCTGCGTGCTGCCTTGGCCTCTTGCAGCTCCTGGGTCAGTTTAAGTCTCTCAGCCTCGTGGTTCCTGCGTGCCTCCTCGCGTGCCTCCTCCCTCAACTCGGCGGCACCATTGCCATTGCGCAGTGCATTCACCAGGCCCTGCAGGCGCCCAAGCTCAGAGTGGCGCAAGCGGGCAGCACGGGCTAACTCGGCCTCATGCTGCCGGCTCAGAGAGTCACGCACAGCTGCTACCTCACGCTGCTTCTCCTCTCGTAGTTTCACCCGCAGCTCAGTCTGGGCAACTGCATGCCTGTGCTGCTCAGCCTCCCGCTGCGCCCGCAGCTCCTGCAGCCGCTCACGCAGCTTACACACCTACACAGGGGGAGCAAGAGGGGTGTACTGTATAAATGTGTGTGAAACAGTTCAACAGGATTCTAAACAAAAGGCCAAAAAGGTAACCCTCAAGACCGGCAGGCCGTTTTTCACACTGTTTTATCAAATTAATACATAATGCCCTTTCCTAATTTTAGAACATTTTTTGAGAATGGCTAATGAACAATGCAGTACAGGACAGTGACGAGACATAAAAGGAATATTTTACTCCCAAACATAGCATTAACCCTCATTAACATTTGGTGGAAACACAATAGACCACTACAGACAACTAGTCTTGTTAAACAAAGAGTAGTTATTACACTGTCTATATTAATTTTATTACAACCCCAATTCCATAAAAGTTGGGATGCTGTGTAAAACAAATAAAAACAGAATGTGAAGATATGCAAATCATGGAAACCCTATATTTCAGTGAAAATAGTACAAAGACAACGTATCAAATGTTAAAACTGAGAAATTTAATTGGTTTTTGAAAAATATCTGCTCATTTTGAATTTGATATCAGCAATATTTCAGAAAAGTTGGAACAGGGGCAACAAAAGACTGAAAAAGTTATGTAATACTAAAAAAATAAAACTAATTTGGTTAATTGTCAACAGGTCAATAACATGATTGGGTATAAAAAGAGCATCCCAGAGAGGTGGAGTCTCTCAGAAGTAAAGATGGGGAGGGGTTCACCACTCTGTGAAAGACTGTGTGGGCAAACAGTGCAACTGTTTCAATGTACAATTGCAAAGAATTTAGGGATCACATCATCTACGGTACATAATATCATTAAAAGATTCAGAGAATCTGAAGAAATCTCTGTATGCAAGAGACAAGGCTGAAAACTGACACTGGATGGCTGTGATCTTCAGGCCCTCAGATGACACTGCATTAAAAGCAGACACGTGTCTGTAGTGTAACTCACTGTATGGGCTCAGGAACACTTCAGAAAACCATCGTCTGTGAAAATAGTTCATTACTGCATCCACAAAGGCAGGTTAAAACCAGATATAAACAATATCCAGAAACACCACCACCTTCTCTGGACCCGAGCTCTTTTACAATGGACTGAGGCAAAGTGGAAAATTGTCCTGTGGCCTGATGAATCAAAATTTGAAATGCTTTTTAGAAATCATGGACACCACGTCCTCCAGGCTAAAGAGGAGAGGGACCATCCAGCTTGTTATCAGTGCACAGTTCAAAAGCCAGCACCTGTGATGGTATGAGGGTGCATTAGTGCACATGACATGGGTAGCTTATACATCTGGGAAGGCGTCATTAATGCTGAATGATATATACACGTTTCAGAGCAATATGCTGCCATCCAGACTAAATCTTTTCAGGGAAGGCCTTCCTTCCTTCCTTCAGCAAGACAATGCTAAACCACTTTCTGTATAGATTAAAATTGAAGTAAAAGAGTCTGGGTGCTAAACTGGCCTGCCTGCAGTCCAGACCCGTCTCCCATTTAAAACATTTGGTGCATTATGAAGCGCACAGTACGACAAAGGAGACCCTGAACTGTTCAGCAAATGTAATTGTATATCAGGCAAGAATGGGAGAACATAACATTTTTCTTTCAAAACTACAGCAATTGGTCTCCTCAGTTCCCAAACGTTTAGAGTGTTATTAAAAGTAGAGGTGACGCAACACAGTGGTAAATATGCCCCTGTCCCAACTTTTCTGAAATGTGTTGCTGACATCAAATTCAAAATGAGCAGATATTTTTCAGAAAACAATAAAATTTCTCAGTTTCAACATTTGATCTGTTCTTTTTGTACTATTTTCAATGAAATATAGGGTTTCCATGATTTGCAAATCTTCACATTCAGTTTTTATTTACAGTTTACACAGTGTCCCAACTTTTTGGAATTAGGGTTGTACAAATGAGCTAGTCACATGAACCAGACTTCTCGATGGAGACTTATTTTAAGTTGACTGCTTCAAATGTTGTTTAATATGTGGTGGAAATACTTATTGAAAGAAAAACAGATGACAATTATCTGCCCTAATACATCACATGTTATGTAAGGAATAAAACAATGCAGAGCATGCTGTTCAAGGAAAATCATCAAAGACAGGATAGTGTGATGTGGGGGAGTTTTATGCCTCTTATACCACAGAGATTTGCATTCATGAAAGAACATCATGCTTTTTATCCATTTATAGTTAGAGTTCATTTTTGTTATTACGTACATTGTAGCAGCTAGAAACAATTAGTTAATAAGAACAAAGAAATACAGTCCAGCTTGTTCCTAGTCCTTTGTCCTGAACACTTTCATGTGATGGGAAATGTAAAGGAGCACCTTTGCCTCTAACTGTTATAATTTACTGACACTAGAGACTCCTTCCATAATCTCCTCAGAGAAAAATTCAACATATCAACAACTGGGGGGGGGGGGGGTGTTCGTTGTTGAATAATATTATTAATCTATGTATACGAAACTTAATATAAACCTTTGATTTGGTTTTACAGAGCTTCACTACTGTCAGAGCTACTGTTATAGAAAATGAATCTTCCAGCCAATCAGATTGGAGAATTCAACAGCACTGTGGTATAATTATGATTTTTTTTTTTGTACTAATGTACTACAGATGTCCATCTATTTCCAGAACTCATTATTTGACTAAATGCGGCAGATACAGTGGTGCTTGAAAGTTTGTGAACCTTTTAGAATTTTCTATATTTCTGCATAAATATGACCTAAAACATCATCAGATTTTCACACAAGTCCTAAAAGTAGATAAAGAGAACAAAGTTAAACAAATGAGACAAAAAATATTATACTTGGTCATTTATTTATTGAGGAAAATGATTACATATCTGTGAGTGGCAAAAGTATGTGAACCTCTAGGATTAGCAGTTAATTTGAAGGTGAAATTAGAGTCAGGTGTTTTCAATCAATGAGATGACAATCAGGTGTGAGTGGGCACCCTGTTTTATTTAAAGAACAGGGATTTATCAAAGTCTGATCTTCACAACACGTTTGTGGAAGTGTATCATGGCACGAACAAAGGAGATTTCTGAGGACTTCAGAAAAAGTGTTGTTGATGCTCATCAGGCTGGAAAAGGTTACAAAACCATCTCTAAAGGAGTTTGGACTCCACCAAACCACAGTCAGACAGATTGTGTACAAATGGAGGAAATTCAAGACCATTGTTACCCTCCCCAGGAGTGGTCGACCAACAAAGATCACTCCAAGAGCAAGGCATGTTATTACATGTCAGCGAGGTCACAAAGGACTCCAGGGTAACTTCTAAGCAACTGAAGGCCTCTCTCCCATTGGCTAATGTTAATGTTCATGAGTCCACCATCAGGAGAACACTGAGCAAAAATGGTGTGCATGGCAGGGTTGCAAGGAGACAGCAACTGCTCTCCAAAAAGAACATTGCTGCTCGTCTGCAGTTTGCTAAAGATCATGTGGACAAGCCAGAAGGCTATTGGAAAAATGTTTTGTGGACGGATGAGACCAAAATAGAACTTTTTGGTTTAAATGAGAAGCATTATGTTTGGAGAAAGGAAAACACTGCATTCCAGCATAAGAACCTTATCCCATCTGTGAAACATGGTGGTGGTAGTATCATGGTTTGGGCCTGTTTTGCTGCATCTGGGCCAGGATGGTTTGCCATCATTGATGGAACAATGAATTCTGAATTATACCAGTGAATTCTAAAGGAAAATGTCAGAACATCTGTCCATGAACTGAATCTCAAGAGAAGGTGGGTCATACAGCAAGACAACGACCCTAAGCACACAAGTCATTCTACCAAATAATGGTTAAAGAAGAATAAAGTTAATGTTTTGGAATGGCCAAGTCAAAGTCCTGACCTTTAATCCAATCAAAATGTTGTGGAAGGACCTGAAGCAAGCAGTTCATGTGAGGAAACCCACCGACATCCCAGAGTTGAAGCTGTTCTGTACGGAGGAATGGGCTAAAATTCCTCCAAGCCGGTGTGCAGGACTGATCAAGAGTTACCAGAAACGTTTAGTTGCAGTTATTGCTGCACAAGGGGGTCACACCAGATACTGAAAGCAAAGTTTCACATACTTTTGCCACTCACAGATATGTAATAATGGCTCATTTTCCTCAATAAATAAATGACCAAGTATAATATTTTTGTCTCATTTGTTTAACTGGGTGCTCTTTATCTACTTTTAGGACTTGTGTGAAAATCTGATGATGTTTTAGGTCATATTTATGCAGAAATATAGAAAATTCTAAAGGGTTCGCAAACTTTCAAGCACCACTGTATAATAAACACCTGCACTTACTGATCTTGTATGTACATTAGCTTTGTGTAAGTGCAAACAAGTGTGAGAAAGAGTAAGCATTATATTCTCCAAATGTAGTTCAGTAATTTTAAACTCTTTGTAAAGTACATCATTTTGGAGCAGTAGTTCTCAGCTCAGTTAATTTCCACTCTTAATGTGTGTTAGAGAAGGAAAACCATCAACTGCAGTCACGTGGTATGCCATAAAACTGGATTAACTCTGGCCTAACTCTTGCAATATACTTAATGTAAACAGCCATATTTACCAACCTTTTAATTAACAATTATTCGCCGTAGGTGAAGTGAATATCGGTGATTATATCCCTCATCAAAAAAATTTGTATGCAGGGATTAGCCAAGGATGGCTCACATGACAGAAAATAGTTCCACCATTGATTTAGCAATGAAGCTCGTATGGTGGGAGTCAGTCATGGTATATCCTGGATATACCATGACCTGACATCACAATTTCAAGCTATAGACCTCTTCGCAGTAAACGTCATTCATACGTAAGAGGAAATTGCGCACGCAGCCTGGACCC
The DNA here is from genome assembly GCF_027579695.1 of Neoarius graeffei. NCBI lineage: Eukaryota > Metazoa > Chordata > Actinopteri > Siluriformes > Ariidae > Neoarius > Neoarius graeffei. The sequence goes on along the minus strand of NC_083576.1, from coordinate 20,849,038 downwards.
AAAAAAGACTCAGCGACGGTAGAGACAAGAAGAAATATTTGGAAGAAATGCCTAGTTGTTGTGTTGTCGGGTGTCAGAATCGTAGCAGTGATGGGGTTAAAATGTACAGAATTCCAGCAGGATCTCACCCATTCCAAAAAAATCGCCGACGTCTATGGCTACAAGCCATCAAACGTGTAGACTGGGATGAAAGGACTATGCGCGGGTTTGCAGCGCCCACTTCATCACAGGTAAGATCAGGCTATTTATTAAATCTTTCTTTTTTATTCTTTCTAGTCTTCGTTTATTGATGTAGCAAAATACTTTGGTAATGTTTGTCTGATTAGCTGGGTCATAGTTACACAATGTAATGAATATTGTTAGCATGTTAACTTAGCTTTGCATGCAATTTTGTTTGTAGGAGAGGTCTCGCTTGACTCGAGCAGTCCAGATTTTGTGCCATCATTATTTGTGTATGCCGAAAATCACAATTTTAAAGCAAGGATGGAAAGGTAAAATTGTGTGCCCTCACTCTAAATGCCAACTTACGTTGACTGCTCTAACCTAGCTCCCGCCCCGTTCAGTTTCATTTCTGCTCTCTGCCTCTCGCTTTTTACGCAGCTCTGATTTCTCTTAGCTGCACTCTTTACACTATCATTCCTTTCATGCCGTTACCTCCTGCAAATTGCTGTTTAGTGTTGGTATTTGCTGTTGTAGCTAAAGCCACATTGCCATCACATCACTGGCATAATTTGATTAAAACAAAATGAATATGAATGTCCCATTGTTAATCAAGTTGTAGTCTCGCTGTAACCAGAATGTTGATGGCAGGCTACTTTTGTAAATGGGGTTTTTTTTTTTTTGAGTTTGACATTTTTTGTAAATAGTATGACTGCCTTCAGGTATCAGAGGAAAACTTACTAACATCGTCCGTCCACTCTTTAATTAAATACGGATCCGGTAGGCGATGTCCACTTGTTAGAGTTAACTTTATTTATGTCGCATTCTCGATCTTGTAACGACAATTGTTTTGCATAATCTGACAGCTCATAATGCCGGTCTATGGGCAGCGCCATTGTTTCTGAGTCCAGGCTGCGCGCGCATCCTGGCAACGGTCGGTTTGTTTACAAACATGCGAAGGGGTCTATACAGTTGACTCGAGTCACAGGTGTGGCTCCGTGAGCATTTCTGTGTGTGTAGATGTACGTATCATGATCATGCCTGGCGAGGTAGGCGATAGCATGGTACACTGCACATGTACAAGTCAAAGTTTGCTCCGACGTAAACAATAAACATGGCTGCCTCCAGTGAGTTTATGCCGAGATTCATTCTTAACACTTTGGAATTTTTTGATGAGGGATATAAATCTAATATTCCATGCACTGAGAGGCTCCGATAATTATGGATTCTCTTCCGTGACTGGCATACGGTAGTACTGTTTTCTTCAGGGCTGTGCCCCTCACAAAATAGTATGATGCCAGTCACCTCAGAGAATCCATGATTTCAATAGGAGCCTCTCAGTGCATGGTATATTTGAATAATAATAACTGCGACAAAGTCAAGGTTATTATTCACCAATATTCACTTCGCCTGAGGCAGACAATTGTTTTAGGATAAATACATAGGTGATTATTTCAAAAAATTTTTAAATCATATTTTAAAATTTCATTTATTTCAAACTTCAAAAGCGGCATGCAAATATAATAACGGTGCGTGCAGACTTGTGTGTCACTTATTCAAAGGTAAGGTGGAATTGTGATTTTATTTTATCTACGTTGAGTCACATAAAATAATTTGTTTTAAAATCGATAAAATAAATCACAATTCCACCTTACCTTTGAATAGTTTTATTCCAAACTTCATAGCATCTTTAGTGCTTTTAGGAACTGCATTTTGTTTCATCATTTCTACTTCTTCCTCACTTACAGTGGCAAAGCGATTGGCCACCATTTTGCTGAGTCACTCGAGGTGATTACCGAGAAATAGTCTGAATTTCTCGACCAATCAGCGCACACGATTTTATACTAATTTAAAATATTACTCAGCTGATACTTACAGTATCTCGGTGCACTTTTTTTTTTACAACTTGGATGAATTCAGCTGTTTTGGCGTCCTGTTAAAGTATAATATATCCGAGCATCCTGTTAACATGTTAGTTGTTTGCACTTTTTTGGTACCTGTTGTAAAATGAAGCATAATTGAGTTAATTGAGCCATAAACGTATTGACACAACACACTCCTCTGTGCATTAAATGAAGGGTTTAGTCAAGACCACCACAAAATCAGGAGTAACCGAGATCGAGTCAAGACCAAGAGTTCAGATTTTCCAAGCAAGGCTAATTAGCGCGAGGCTGTGATAAAAAGATAAATAATTAATTAAAAAATTAAAAATTCCAATGGGAGTGGCCAGATCAGTTCTGATGCAGCCAGTTCATTTTAATAAGTAACACAATCTACCAAGAGCATCACGAATTACCTTCTAATTGGAGGTTCCAGGTCATCTTTGATTTCCTCCAGCAAATTAAGAATAAGGTCTTGGTGATCAATATGAATGAAGATTAATGTCTTCCCCTGGCATTCCAAATAAATTAACACAAGTGATGAAAATTCTCTCCCTTCTACCACACATTGTCAAATCTCAGTGGCACCTTCTCTTCCTCCTCCTCCTAGCAGCAACTATCGCTGCCATGTCAAATGAAAAAATGGCTAAGACATGCTTTTTTCAGGGTTAAATAATAGCACTAGCAGTAACCAGACTACCACAAACCTTAACAAGTGTTGCCAGGCAAAACAAACCTCGCCCGGTAGGACTTATGATGAATATGAAGGAAGATATCACGAAAAAAATAGGTACCCTGTGACTACTGCTGATAAATAAAATTATTTTCTGATACCATGTCCATACAATAAATATAGCATATATATATATATATATATATATATATATATATATATATATATTTACTCTATGAGGCAGTAGCCACAAGAATGAAGTGTAATCCAAAAATGAACAATTTAAAAATCACAGAAGTAAAATATACCAAGTGTCTGTACTTTATATTATTCTACTCTTACCTCTTACAGTTTTCGAAACTGAAACCTCCAAACCGAGGCTGACATACACATGCTGTCGCCGTGACTGAAACGATTATTTCCCGAAAATGGCCCGGCGCTAGAGCTCAGTGGAATGCACTTTCCCTCTGTAATAAGCATAAACATGTCTGAAAGTGATTTCTTTAGTCTCATCCATTTATTTCGAATGGTGAACCGAATTGTATACACTAAATCGGAACGCGTGTATGCGCAGTGCGCGATCATTACACTCTTACGTTCTTACAGCACGATGACGTAGTGGCTAGCGCCTCTATATGAGGCAGTAGCTACAACAAAAACGATTTTGACCTTTTTGGTGACCTTGACCGGATGGCCCTAAAAAATGTTGGAGGTTCTATTTGAGACTAGAGCCCTGCACTCCTGCGGGAGTCCCGCGGGACCCGCCGCAAAGCAGTGCGGCGCGGGACAAATTTTGAAAGTTCATTGCGGGTGCGGGCGGGACCGTAAGTGCACATATGCGCGCACGGGCGGGAGCGGGAGCGCACATATGTGGCGCGGGCGGGACCGGAAGTGCACATATGCGCGCGCGGGCGGGAGCGGTGATAAGCTGCAGTCCTGCTAACTAAAAATGTGTTTGAAATAAAATGTATAAATTATTAACTTATGTCTATCATACATAATTTGTGCTGGATATTTTATTTGTCATTAATAAAAACATTTTAAGATGCCTAAACTTGCAGAGAGAGTTACATTATCAGAAGAATAGCATCTTAAGTTAGCCGAAATCCTTTGATCACTCTAATGACTCGCAGTTCACATCCAGCTAGCAAGAGAACTATGAGTGAAGTGATTTACGGCTTGCGTAGTCTACAACTTTAGTCAGAGGGACATGTAAAGGCCAATTTATGCTGCCAACCCAGTCCTCGCAGACAGTGTCTGCGTAGCCCCCCCACCTTCGCAGACGCTCTGCGCGCACCTCCCAAAAAATTGTGACCACCGCAGAAGCCTCGCAGACAGCGCCGCAGACAAGAGGGCTCTGATTGGTCCGCTGTACACGCACTTCCGCTTCCCTACTTTCCCGGTTTGGTTTGTTTTCACGACCGGCATTTTTAAAAACACGAGCGAAGATGGAGCAGCACGAAGAGCGGTTGATTGAGGAAGTACGTACATCTATACAACTCCAGTTCTAATCATTATAAAAAAAAAAAAGTTCTAGTCATTATAAGTAACCGGAGGATAAACACTCCACTAACCACACCCACCAACTACTCCTAGCGACTTCGCGCCCCCTTGCGTTGTGCCGGTGAATAACATCGCGCATGCCTATTACTCCCCGCTCAACAATAATTACAACTGTCTGCGAAAAGCTATCTGCGAAAGCCTTGTCGCACGAGCATGCAGAGGCCTTTACACAGTGACGGTAGGCTTGACTCAATGCTATCCCAGAAATCCTTCCTGTAATATGCAAATTTGGCTGTCCAATCAGAGGTGGCCAAATTTGCATATTACAGGAAGGATTTCTGGGATAGCATTGAGTCAAGCCTACCGTCACTGTGTAACATGTCCCTCTGACTAAAGTTGTAGACTAACTCAAGCAGTAAATCAATTCACTTCTCTTACTAGCCCTGCTTTACAATTGGAAAAAAAAAAACAAAACATGCACCATTGGTATAAAACAAGCCTATTCATTTTTTTATGCTGATCAGAGAATTTCAATGGTTTCTCATATGATAAAAATGTGTGAATCGCGATTAAATATTTTAATTGTTTGACAACACTAATTATTATTAGAAACAGTATAAGCTGAATTCTGAAACAAGGTAAATAATAACGTCAGCTGTAGATATTTATGCTGAAATCCACTCAAAGTAGGGGGCGGGGCACCATCACGCTGTGTCAAGACAAGAACTTTCCTGAGAAATAACGCGAACGTCTGCATCATGCGGGATTTGCGGGCGGGAGCGGGATAAAATATGGCAGGCGCGGGCGGGAGCGGGACTGAAAATAATAATTTTTTTGTGGGCGCGGGTGGGAGCGGGACTGAAAATCATAATTCTTTGCGGGCGGGAGTGGGACTGCACAATGCGGGCGGGAGCGGGACTGAAAAATCCGACCCGCACAGACCTCTATTTGAGACCAATACCCATCTATCCTAAAAGTTTCATGAAGATTGATCCAGCCTTTTTCCCGTAATATCATTAACAAAAAACAAAGAAACCTGACTCGAAACAATACCTCGCTCCCTGGTGGACTCTGTCCCGGGCGAGGTGATAAATCACGTTGCATGATTCATTTCAAAACTCTCCTCCCCCAAATTTCGCGGTCTGACAGGGAAGCTTCCAGACCTGTAGTACTCGAGTCCAGGACTCGGGATCGAGTCTGACTCGTGCCCTAATTCTAAGGACTTGACTTGGACTTAAAAACTGATGACTTGAACTTGGACTCAGACTCGTGCATTAACTGCATTCGGACTCATAAACTGGAGATGAGTACTTGGATTTTTTTTTCTTTATTTCTGTAACATACCATAATAATAAGGCATAAGATATTTATATCTAAATTAATTTTTATACTAATTTGATGGGGGCGGCACGGTGGTGTAGTGGTTAGCGCTGTCGCCTCACAGCAAGAAGGTCCTGGGTTCGAGCCCCGGGGCCGGCGAGGGCCCTTCTGTGTGGAGTTTGCATGTTCTCCCCATGTCCGCGTGGGTTTCCTCCGGGTGCTCCGGTTTCCCCCACAGTCCAAAGACATGCAGGTTAGGTTAACTGGTGACTCTAAATTGACCGTAGGTGTGAATGTGAGTGTGAATGGTTGTCTGTGTCTATGTGTCAGCCCTGTGATGACCTGGCGACTTGTCCAGGGTGTACCCCGCCTTTCGCCCATAGTCAGCTGGGATAGGCTCCAGCTTGCCTGCGACCCTGTAGAAGGATAAAGCGGCTAGAGATAATGAGATGAGACTAATTTGATGGTAAGATTAACATTTAACATTTACACTAATTTTTATGCTAATTTGCACACAAGTGCCAACAGCACAGCAAACCAAATCCAATCAGAATCAAAACTTTTGTTTTTGAGATGCATCATGTTTGTGTAACACGGTTATGTTTTTGAAATGCACACAATTGCATTTGTTACAGTAAAGCACACTAGAGTGTTATGTTTGTGAGAGTGTTGTTTTTGACATGGCTGCTTAACATTAGTGCCACCAGCCTTTTCCTAAATATTCCTGATAGAAGACATCTTTTTCTTTGAATTTATTGTAGGCTTTGGTACGGGATATACATCTTCACACTACTCAAAGCTATCTATGTGTTTTAGAGAGTGTGCATGTGTGACAGCTGTGTCATTTGTGTCGGACTCAACTTGGACTTGACTCGAAATTTTCTTTAATGACTTGGACTTGACTCCTGGTCCTGAACATTGAGGACTCGAGACTGGACTTGGACTCGAAGTTTAGTGACCCAACTACAACACTGGAAGCTCCTATAAATACATATGCAATGAGGTCAGCTGCAAAAATAACAAGCTCAACTGTGAGCTACTGCTCATGTACGTATACTCCCACTCTCGCTTATATCAGAATGCAAGCCATTGAAGTAATAGGACACTTGTTATGAATGTTGACTTCAACAAATAATTAACCCTGAAACAAGTAAGTAAAGAGCAGTGTAGTTTGTAGTTGCTGAAAAAAGTGTTACGAAAATTTTGTAAATCCACCCTATATGTTTCGTAAATACATTCAATCGGTAAACAGGAAGTCAATGTGCAGCAGACCTGAAAACGGTATACATGGTATAGAACCCCAAGCTGAAGCTCAGTACCAAATATCAAGCAGCTGTGACTTGTAGTTACTGAGAAAAATGCTATGAAAATTTTGTAAAGCCATAAACAAATAAATTAAGTCGGTAAACAGGAAGTCAATGTGCAACAGACTTGAAAATGGTATACACGGTATAGAACCGCAAGCTGAAGCTTGGTACCAAATATCAAGCAGTTGTGATTTGTAGTTGCTGAGAAAAATGTTACGACAGTTTTGTAAAGCCACACTATATGTTTCGTAAATACATTCAGTCGGTAAACAGGAAGTTGATGTGCGACAAATCTGAAAATAGTAGACACGGTATAGAACCGCAAGCTGAAGCTTGGTACCAAGTATCAAGTGGCTATTACTTGTGATTGCTGAGAAAAAGTGTGTTTCGGACGGACGGAGGTACGGACAGGGTATAATAACTATGTCCACGCCTTTCCATCTCTAACTTTTCTTTAGTAAATCCCAACAGAAGTTTTTTAACATCAAAATAGGACTTGCGCTGGCCCCAAGTCTTTAGGGGGTTGAGAGTAGAGGTCTGCGCGGGCCGGATTTTTCAGTCCCGCGCCTGCCCGCCTGCCTGCCTGCCTTGTGCAGTCCCACTCCCGCCCGCGCCCGCAAAGAATTATGATTTTCAGTCCCGCCCGCGCCCGCAAAGAATTATGATTTTCAGTCCCGCCCGCGCCCACAAAAAAAATTATGATTTTCAGTCCCGCTCCCGCCCACAAATCCCGCATGATGCAGACGTTCGCGTTATTTCTGAAAGTTCTTGTCTTGGGCGGCACGGTGGTGTAGTGGTTAGCGCTGTCGCCTCACAGCAAGAAGGTCCGGGTTCGAGCCCCGTGGCCGGCGAGGGCCTTTCTGTGTGGAGTTTGCATGTTCTCCCCGTGTCCGCGTGGGTTTCCTCCAGGTGCTCCGGTTTCCCCCACAGTCCAAAGACATGCAGGTTAGGTTAACTGGTGACTCTAAATTGACCGTAGGTGTGAATGTGAGTGTGAATGGTTGTCTGTGTCTATGTGTCAGCCCTGTGATGACCTGGCGACTTGTCCAGGGTGTACCCCGCCTTTCGCCCGTAGTCAGCTGGGATAGACTCCAGCTTGCCTGCGACCCTGTAGAAGGATAAAGCGGCTAGAGATAATGAGATAAGATGAGATCTTGTCTTGACACAGCGTGATGGTGCCCCGCCCCCTATTTTGAGTGGATTTCAGCATAAATATCTACAGCTCACGTTATTATTTACCTTGTTTCGGAATTCGGCATATACTGTTTCTAATAATAATAATAAAAAATAGTGCTGTCAAACGATTAAAATATTTAATCATAATTCACACATTTTTATCATATGAGAAACCATTGAAATTCTCTGATCAGCGTAAAAAAGTGAACGGGCTTGCTTTGTATCAATGATGCATGTTTTTTTTTTTTCTTTTAATTGGAAAGCAAAGGTAATAAAAGAAATTGAGTTAGTCTACAACTTTAGTCAGAGAGATATGTTACACAGTGACGGTAGGCTTGACTCAATGCTATCCCAGAAATCCTTCCTGTAATATGCAAATTTGGCCGCCTCTGATTGGACAGCCAAATTTGCATATTACAGGAAGGATTTCTGGGATAGCATTGAGTCAAGCCTACCGTCACTGTGTAACATGTCTCTCTGATTAAAGTTGTAGACTACGCAAGCCGTAAATCACTTCACACATAGTTCTCTTGCTAGCTAGATGTGAACTGAGTGATTAGAGTCATTAGAGTGATCAAAGGATTTCCCGCTAATGGCAAGTTTAAGATGCTATTCTTCTGATAATCTAGCTCTGCAAATTTAGGCATCTTACAATGTTTTTATTAATGATAAATAAATTATCCAGCACAAATTATATATGATAGACATAAATTAATAATTTATACATTTTATTTCAAACGCATTTTTAGTTAGCGGGACTGCAGCTTAACACCGCTCCCGCCCGCGCGCGCATATGTGCACTTCCGGTCCCGCCCGCAATGAGCTTTCAAAATTTGTCCCGCGCCGCACTGCTTTGCAGCGGGTCCCGCGGGACTCCCGCGGGAGTGCAGGGCTCTAGTTGAGAGCAAGTCAAAACCCAAACGAAAGCAAGATTGATTCAAGATAAGAGACGAAAAACCATCAAATCTCTTCTGCGGCCAAGCCTTTACTTCAACTAGCATATTTAGTCTTGAGTCAAGATTGAACACGAGTACAAATGCCAATAAGTTCAAGAAAGCTCCAAGTCAACACAGAAAATGTCTCGAGACTGGACATTAAACATTTTTTTAAATATAAAACTGAAGAATTATAGAATTACAGAATCCTGAAGACTGTAACTGATGAACGTACCTTCGCCCTCTCCTGCTGCAGCTCATTTTGTACGTCACTTAGTTTGGCCTTGAGCTCCTCATTGGCTGCCTGTAGAGACTCCATCTCCTGTTTCCCCCGGCTCTTTTTAGGGGGCGGGGCTGAATTAGGCGCACTCGCAGACATCCTTTCCTCTCCACTCCTCGACCCTCTTGTGGTCCTCTAGTCTGATTCCAGGCGTCTTCTCCCCTCACACAAAACTACTGGTGCCTATGGGGATGGACCAAAGTACCATCATGATCCTCCTTTGCATCATCATCAGGCTGAGCAGTGGAGTCTTCAGCCTGAAAATAAAGACAGACAGAACTTGATTATAAGCAGAAATCAGGGCTGTGCAGTCGGAGAACATCCTCTGCTAATACGAAAATAACGAGACACACTCAAGAGAGAGAACTGTTTGTGTGTGCGGCATATATACAGTCAATTAATGGCACCCAAAAATTATATAAAATGGCTCCGGTGGTTCACATGTGCAATATTGTTTTTCCCAACATACGGTATGTGCAATATTTAATTTCACCACATGAAATATTACTTTTCATTGCATTCCACTATCATGTGCAGTTTTTTCCCTCTCAATGTATTTTTTTTTCTTTCTATTGTGTACTTTAATTTTTTGGAGTTAGTCTTTTCCATAACTTACTTTATTTCTATTGTTAGAATGCTAACCATCTGAACACTGACTTTTACATTTTCTATTTCCTTTAGGCATATCGGGTGAAAATTCAAATCCAATCCAAATTGCTTGAAACTCAAGAAATTACAAATCAAAGATTGAAAAAAACAGCTTAATTTTTAGAAAACTAATGTAATATTATGTATGAGGATAACATGGTCCAAAATGGGCCTCGTTAACGAATGTGATCAAATGCTTTTTTCTTAATAACTTTTCTATTTTTCAAGATATTTACATGGAAATCGGCAGGCACATAGATGGTTGTATACTGAATACAAAGTTTGAAAAATTAGTAAAAACAAATTATGCAAATTAGTATTTAATTAGCTAATTAGGTTTTAAAAAACATTAAATCACTACACTCAATAAAAAAGGAATAAAAGATTATTTCTAATAGCCTCTTTATGCTCTGTATTTCTCAAAAGTAGAGCCTACTAGTGTTTCTATGAAAGAATATAAATGATAATATTCACAGCTTTCAAGGCGAACCTCGAAAACAACTGTGTGAGCCACATCCAATAAACAATTCCATTTAATTGAACTGAAATTGACACTCGCGTTTCTGACTTTCAGTTTTTTAAATCTCATTCCGACCACTAAGATCTCAATATTTTTCATCAAAACAACTCCAGTTATATTCTAAAATAGTTATTTATTCACATGAATCAGTTTAATTTGGAAAAAAATAAGTAGGTAAAGCTATGAAAACTCACTTCAAAGTCTCCCATGAATCATAACATCAAAACTAGCTGACGGAAAATTTTGCTGAATACTTCATCAGAAACAGTGAGAAGGAGAGAACATCCCTATTAGTTGTCTGGTTGATATTCATGAGTAATCCAGTTGGAAATCGATCAGAAGAGAGAGAGACTGACTGCTTTCCCGTGACTCCAAAAGAACCGGCAGTTTCCCAATGTCCCGCGAGCAGAGCGTGAACTCCGTAGTACCAACGTCAACCTGCCATTACTCCCAAAGTACTGAACAGATCTTAACGAGAGAAATGTCTTTGAAAAGCAGAGATTATAAGCTTTTTAATGATATTATTCACAACAGAAAATATTTAAAAGTTTAGCAATGACAAATTTGGAAACTTAGATGAGCATCAATGTTCACAGCACAGCTAGTGAGTGTCTGATCTGCCTACTTCTATCTTAGTTTTTAGTTTAGCCCCTTATGTGACTTACAGTATTTCTATTGTTGTTTTATTAGGTACTGTTTTTTATTAGGTACTGGCATTTATTTCTTGTACAGTTCTTATGTTACATACAGTTTATTTTTAACTTTTATTGTTGTATTCTAAATTATACTGTATTGTTATGGAGCAATTTATGGCACAAGAATTTCCTTCGGGATCAATAAAGTTTTATATTATCTTATCTTCACTCAAATAATTGGGAACGAATCAAATCTTATTATTTTACTTATTGTACATATAGGGAATGATAATAAGGACATTTCATAAGGGGAAAAATATATTAAAAATGCTCTCAGTCTCCAGGAGTCTTTGAACATGAACATATTTGATGGTCAGGGAGGCAAATAAGTTCCCAAACTACAATTTCAGAATTAGTTGTTTATTTCAATGTTTCATTGATTATTGTTAATTCTCAAAATGAAATAATACACACCAGCTCCATAACAGTCTCAGTCTCTTGGTGTGACAGGAGAGGCAGCTTTGATATGTTAATGAAATTGTTTCTAGCTTGCTATTGCTGGATTTCAGTCACGTGACTTTTCTTAGCAGTTTTACCGGAAATGAAATAGCTGGTGGTCTAAACATAGTGCAAACAACTAGCGATAACTTATCAGAGTATGCTCGTAATCTAGAAGCCACTGCTCGCTTTAGATATATTCAGAAGATTGCTATGTGCAATGGAATCGACCCCTACAGTCTGGGAAAGAAGGATTTGTCATACGATCTCGAAAACTACCCTTCAGTCGAGTTCCCCAACATCTCGAACTATCTGGTGTTGCAGACATCCTTCTACATCGCAAAACAGATGAAAGCATGGAAGAGTATGAAGGCTTACAACTTTTTTGTATGTGGCTGGGTAAAGGACCTCAGGAATTGGTACAGTTCAATTAAATTTGTTTTGTTTTTTTTCTTGGCATGAACTCGACTTATAAGCATGATCCATATATTTTCAATAGGGCTGAAGTCAGGACTTGTTTTAAGCTTAATGTTAGCCTGCTTTATCCTCCACAACCAGCTCTGATGCGTGTTTGGGTTCATTGTCCTGTTGTAACTCCCAAGTCGTGTTCAAGTTTCTGATGGTTTATGCTGAAGAATTCTGAGGTAGTCCTCCTTCTTCATTGTTCCATCCACTTTGTGCAATGAACCAGTTCCACTGGCAGCAAAACCGCCCCAGAGCATGACGATCCTACCACCACCACCAGCTGGTACAGTGTCCCTCTGTACATGGTGGTCATTGTGGTCAAACAACTCAATCTTTTTCTCATCTGACCATACAGCTTTCCTCCAGAAGGCTTTTTCTTTGTCCGAAAAAGACTGAGCTTCAAACTTTAGTTAAGCTTGAAGGTGTCAATTTTGGAGCAGGGGGTTATTTCTTGGATAGCAGCCTCTTAGTCCATGGTGATCTGAACTGTAGACAGTGATCCATCAGCTTCCAGTTCATGGCAGGGCTGTGCCATGGTGGTTCCCAGGTTGGTCCTGACCATCCAAACCAATCTCCTTTCAGCTGAGGGTGACAGTTTGGGTTTCCTTGAAGCAAAGTGGCTTGGCAAAGTGACTACACCTCACAATAACTTGGATACAATTGTTTGAACTGATCTTGGGATCTGCAGTTGTTTAGAAATGGCTCCAAGAGACATTCCGGAGATGTGTATATCTGCGATCCTCTTTCTCAGATCTGCACTGAGCTCCTTGGACTTTCTCATTTTACTGTGTGTTGGTCAATCCAATGAGTGCTGTAAACAAACCCTTTTTATGAAGGCACAGAGAAGCTACCAGCTGTAGTCAATCATGATCGCTAACAGGAAGTTAAGATACCTCGGCCTTGGCAAGATAAGAGACATTTTTGGAAGTTTCAGCACCTCTGAATTAATAATCTAAGTGAGCGTATGCAAAATTTTGACCCTGTATCTGTAATTTTGATACTGTGCTGATTTCAGAAAACCCAAAGAAAATTAAATGTGCACCAAATTCTAGTGGGTTTTTTTAATTAAAGATGTATGCTGTACAATCATTCTGCCACAGAAAAAGAACAGTTCAAAGAAATTACTGAAAGCCCAAATATTGCCATGACATTCATATCCAAGATAACATTCATGTCACTGTATGTAAAACTTCTGACCATGACTGTACATGTCAGTCTTTGAGTATCTAATGGTGAGACTATAGTAACCAGCACATTTTCCAGACTGCTGCACAGAAAAACACTGCTCAAAAGACATTGTTGCCCTTCTGCTGAGGTTAAAACCTCACTACTGAGAGACTGATTGATTGATGGTTGAGGGAACATAAAATCAATGACGTGTCCAGGTTTGAACCCTGTGTAAAATATGAGGTCTGAATTGCAAAGTGCTGTTCTTCCCTCGAGAGGAAGGCTTCACCAAATATCAGTGCAAATGCACTACTTAAGAATAATTCATATATTTTAAGATAAAAAAAAGATGGAAATAAACCTAACGCTACAAATCACTCATTTCAGCTCATTTTTATGAAGGGCAACAATAATCCTAGAGTTCTTTCTAGGAAAATATCTTATTCATTCAAACCTTTTACATTCAATCTTCTTCTTGTGGCTGCTCCTGTTAGGGGTCATGACAGCAGATCTGTTCCGCATATTTGATTTGGCATAGGTTTTACACCAGATGCCCTTCCTGACGCAACCCTCCCCAATATTGACTACTTTCACATACCCATAATGCTTTGCACCTTGGGGGGTAACCAGGCGCTATATTTATTTACTAAGTCAGATACCTTCAGTCATTTCTTTGAATTTACACAGGGAAAAACGATTTTTCCTGATTTAAAGTTTTATAGAATACATAAAGGGGCTAAGCGTTGAAAAGCGTGGGTTAGACATTATTCGCCGTCAAAATTTTACACCGACAAACAACACATGACTGTGTTCTACACACTTCAGTGGTGGAGTAAAGTCTGATGATCCAAGTCATGAAGCCTAAAACCCCTCTGTCTTTGTGTTTGGTCATAAAAAGTGCAAAAGCTGGAAAACAAGGACAAGTCAAAGAACTGAAAAGGACAACTTCATTGAAGGATCAACTCCCAAAACAAAGCGCAAACGATGCAGCGTAAGTAAGCTTACATGTATGTCCCATTTTAGTGTTTATGTAGGGAGATCGAATGTAGTATTTGATCCTGTAGCCCTAACAGCCCAAAGATTGTCACAATCTGGTAGCATACGAACTCTCGGAAAATCAGAGTGAAGGAAATCAAAATCAACTTAAAAAAGAAATGTGACAGTTCTGCTGTGTTTACAGTATTTACTTGACTGAGTGAATTCTGTTCTTGTGTTCCCGTGCACGAAACGTTTTGTATTTTCTTACGACTTTCTCGTCATAACCAGCAGCCAGCAAAAACAATTTCACTGTGGATTCTTCTATGATCAGTGTCGATCTTTCGAAGCTCTTCTGCCGATCTTTTAACTTCTGCAGGTCAGTAATTGTTGGAACCCCTGTGCTCACAGATGAAGAACGCTGCTGACTGTCACCCAAATAGAGATGTTCAAAGCATTCGATATGATATTTACAAGCGCTTTTTTTACTGATTGATTTCTCAAAGTCCACAGAAAAGACTTTGCAGATTTCTTTAAGCTTTGGTTTAGTTAGTTTCTACACTTCTTTGAAAGTTTTAGGGAGATTTAAATTTGAAAGATTACTGTCATTGTGTGACACCATGTTGTGTTAGTTTATTTATATTTTGGTTACCCTCCAAGGCGCAAAGCATTATGGGTAATGTGAGAGTAGTACACACTGTCTTGTTCAACCTCAGTGGCTGCGTATTTTACCTAACCTGCATGTCTTTGAACCGTGGGGGAAACCGGAGCACCCAGAGGAAACCCATGCAGACACGGGGAGAACATACAAACTCCACACAATGAGGTTGAACCATGGGGTTTGAACCTGGAACCTTCTTGCTGACAGGCGACAGTGCTAACAACTACACCACCATTGCCACCCCTTTTATGTTCAATGTACTTGATTATTTTGATGTCAAACTGTAACATTTATTGTGGCTTAACACCTTATGAAAACATTATTTGTCTTACTGGTGGCATGGTGGTGTAGAGGTCAGCACTGTCGCCTCACAGCAAGAAGGTTCTGTGTTCAAACCCCATGACTGAAGTGGGCCCTATTGTGTGGAGTTTGCATGTTCTCCCTGTGTTTGCGTGGGTTTCCTCCGGGTGCACCGGTTTCCCCCACAGTCCAAAGACATGCAGGGTAGGCTCATTGGTGGCTCTAAATTGACCGTAAGTGTGAATGGTTGTTTGTCTCTATGTGTTAGGCCTGCAATGATTTGGTGACTTGTCCAGAGTGTACCCCACCTCTTGCCCAGTGCTGGGTTTCATGTGATGTCACATCCACCTCATTAGTTATTCGAAACTTTAGCTGGTGCTCTACCAAAGCTCAGTTGACAAAGCGTTTGTACGGAGAAGGTGTATTGCTTGCATGAAAATACCTTACGTTTGCATTGTTTTAGGTTGTTCGAATCAATCAAACCGTGAAACTGATAAAAGTTTCTTCAGGGTTCCCCATGAACTAATAAAAAAGGGTGAACGAACACAGGATTTCACAAAAAGACATCGAGAAAGGTGGCTTTTGAACTTCTCGCTGAAATCGAAGAGAGCCGAGTCGAAGCATGCTCGAGTTTGCAGTGATCACTTCATGAAAGGTTTGTATATCCCTCTCAGCTATGTCCTTAGTGTTTTCCAAGTACTTTTCTTGCTATGTGTCGTTATTTTACGGTACTTTTTTTTAAGTCATGAAGTGCTAAAGTCCCCAGCTGTTTCTTTGTTTACTCCTCACTCCTCACAAAGTCCATATGCATGACAGTCGCGAAAAAATTCTTACCCAGCCATACAGTTACAATGCGCCGTGATCACTTCTCCGTCTTGTTTAACTAAGATCCAGGTCTCTAAAGGGATTTCTGATGATCTTTGTGAATGATTTACCTGAGAGATAAGAGCCAACACAAGTGAGAATCAAGCGAACTGTTCTTTGTTTACACTTCAACTTGCAGCACTTCGTTGTAAAGATGCAAACAAAAAGCTTAAAAAAACACACTTACATGGCCAAAAACAATACAGGATTCATGTGGCAGTGACTTGATACCGAGGTCCTTTACCCAGCCACATACTAAAAAGTTGTAAACCTCCATACTCTTCCACACTTTCATCTGATTTGCAGTGTAGAAGGATGTCTGCAACACCGGATAGTTCGAGATGTCGGGGAACTCGACTGAAGGGTAGTTTTCAAGATCGTATGACAAATCCTTCTTTCCCAGACTGTAGGGGTCGATTCCATTGCACAAAGCAATCTTCTGAATATATCTAAAGCGAGCAGTGTCTTCTAGATTATGAGCATACTCTGATAAGTTATCGCTAATTGTTTGCACTACGGCAGCCATTTTGGTTTGCTAGACCACCAGCTATTTCATGTCTGGTAAAACCACTAAGAAAAGTCACGTGACTGAAACCCAGCAATAGTCAGCTGGGATAGGCTCCAGCTTGCCTGCGACCCTGTAAAGGATAAGCAGTTATGGATAATGGATGGATGGGTATTTGTCTTTCTTTTATCTTATTGCCACAATCATGTAACATTCTATTGTCATACATGCAATATTTGGAAATTTTCCGCTTACAGCCCAGGCTGGCATTTCAGACACTTTCTTTCTTTTTTGATTACTGAATGTTGGTCTAGTCACTCCATCTAGTGGAAACTGTGTCCAAAATCTCACCATTCAAAATGCATGCTAGTTTTCTTTACTGCATTTACAAGTGAGGAAAACCAAAGCATATCGAACCGCTGAATATCTGCAAATGGATTTCAAGGAAATGATCAATGGAATGTCATGGTGAGGGAGACCTAAGCTTTGTAGTGGTATTAGTACCAGAGCAACAAACGCATGTTTAATAACCCTGAGTAACATCAGTGTTAAAAGGAACTGCTATATAACTGTTAAAGGAACTACAGTTTTATTGTGCAGGAAGTGTGGCGCACAGAACCACCAATTTTTTTCCAACCTTTTCAAAGGCACAGGACCAAAACCAAATGCTACTAAAGTGAAAGACCAAGCAGCAGATTAAACACACATATTTGCTTACAGGATGTCACACCATGTTTAGTAGCATTAAGAAGCCTTTGAATATTTATGGGGATAAAACTATCAGTCACATATGGCACACAAACACACTCGTATGACCACACACTGATTTTTTTTTTAAGTCAAAGTTTAAAAACAGCCAGAAAAAAAAATCAAGTCAACTGAATGAGTTTACGTAAATCAGATTAATGTGACTCCTTTCAAAGGAGAATGAATAAATCCTGATCACTTTCTCCTGCAAGAGTGTACATCAAAATAGGCTAGAAATCCAAAGCAAGCAGATTTATGTGCTTCGAATACAAATAAACTTGCAGGTAAATTTGAATGCGGCCTTACTGGAATGGGAACGAAATCCAAAATCCATACACCTTTCTTTCTTCTCAAACACAAGCACTCATACGACTGATGAAGCCAAAGTGAATAGTTGTCTAGTACTTTGTGAGCTCCACCCTCAGGACACACATAAAACCTATCAAACAGGTAGTCACAAGGAGGTGGGGGTAGTAAGTGTGTGTGTGTGAGAGAGAGAGAGAGAGAGAGAGAAACAATACTAGTGCACGACTAAATTTAACATTCCTGTCAACCTTTGAGACTAAACAACTCTGGTATCTTAAGCGGTCATATAACCCATATACACACTTTATCTTTAATGACTGCGGTTGAATACAATGAAGCGATAAAGATAAATGTGTGACTCAAGAGCAATTATCGGTCACAAACATTTACAGGATTTGAGTCATGTTTTAAGACCTTTTACAATACTGTCAGAAATAGGGGTACAGTAGGAATCCATCTCATCTCATCTTATCTCATCTCATTATCTCTAGCCGCTTTATCCTGTTCTACAGAGTTGCAGGCAAGCTGGAGCCTATCCCAGCTGACTACGGGCGAAAGGCGGGGTACACCCTGGACAAGTCGCCAGGTCATCACAGGGCTAACACATAGACACAGACAACCATTCACACTCACATTCACACCTACGGTCAATTTAGAGTCACCAGTTAACCTAACCTGCATGTCTTTGGACTGTGGGGGAAACCGGAGCACCCGGAAGAAACCCACGCGGACACGGGGAGAACATGCAAACTCCACACAGAAAGGCCCTCGCCGGCCACAGGGCTCGAACCTGGACCTTCTTACTGTGAGGCGACAGCGCTAACCACTACACCACCGTGCCGCCAAGTGTTGAATATGGTTTACGATATTGCATGGTTGTCAAGACAACATGACGAAACACGTCAGAGATGTAAAACTTATGCGCAAGCAAGCGACTGTGACAATTTGTAAACAGACATGGCCGCCAGGTTTGGTTAATTAAATACAGAAGATTTTGAAAGAATTTTGAAAGAGAAAGATGCATTGAACACCCGAAAGGAATGTGTATGTGATTTTGATTTGTTTATTCAGTAAATAATAATCATACAAACACTATACATGTAAATATGACAATTAAAAACCAGGATAACACATGAAAGCAAAATTGCTTATTTCCAATGTGGTCCTAAAAATGTGTAATAATAATATTGACTGGCATTTTTCGTGGTATATCACACATATTCCATTCAGCTAGCATGGTATTGAACTCATCTTTGACTTGTTCAATACCATGCTAGCTGAATGGAATATATCCGATATACCACAAAAAAAGCCAGTCAATATTATTTAAATATACCCTCTAGGGCTCATTAATAGGCCTCGGGGTAACTATGTGTACCTTTTAATGGCCAAAAATGTACATATATATTCCCAAGCAGTATGTAAAGGGTACAAATAAGTACCTTAGAAGGTACTGCCCCAGTGACGAGCCACTGTACCCCTAAAGGTACAATAATTAAATAATATTGGCTGGCATTGAGTGGTATATCAGATATAATCCATTCAGCTAGCATGATATTGAATGAGTCGAAGGCCAGTTAAATATCATGCTAGCTGAATGGAATATATCTGATATGCCACAAAAAAGGCAGCCAATATTATTATTCTTATTATGATTATGATTATTATTATTATATACACATTCCTTTTGGGTGTTCAACGCGTCTTTCTTTTTCAAAATTCTCTCAAAATCTTCCGTATTTAACGCAGCAAACCTGGCGGCCATGTTTGTTTACAAATTGTCACAGTTGCTCGGTAGCGCGCAAGTTTTACATCGCTGACGTGTCTCTTTTCCCTTTTTTTGATGTCTGTTGGTATGTTTTTCTCTTGTAAATATGCATGAAGAATATCTAATAAAGCTCTGGTAGCTTTTCAGGTGTTCAGCACGTCTTTTTCCTTCCTGGCAGACAAAGAAATCCTTCTGCGTATGCACAGCAGAAAACTTTCTTATTGGATATTCGTATCAGCTCCGACGTGTGACGTCATGTTGTCTTGACAACCATGCAATATCGTAAATCATATTCAACGCCCGTTCTCCATTGGGTAGAGTGACGTAATACATGTAGGATAAGCAATATGCTAACAATATTGCATGCTGTCAAACCACATGAATGGAACCCACGAGAAGGGAATAGAATATATGTTTTTATTCCATGGAAAAAGTGTCCTGTATTTATCATAATTTTTCATACTGCACAACTTTGCACAGCTTATTGATGATGAGGTCTGTTCAACTATATATAAACTTTGTTCTTTGAGAGCACTGTAAATATAGTATGAGGTCGATGTGATAGTCAGGAATGCTTACAGTAATATACAGTGATGAGGCTCTTACCAGCCAGATGATCATGTGACTCAGAGGCTTCAGTCACAGGACAATCTAATATAAATGTGAAGATTCATTTCTAAATGTGCTCCAGAGGCTTTGAGCTTCTCAGTATGGAAGAGGCAGGTGACAGACTCTTTCTATTCACTTCAGGCTGTTCACCCAGTATTTGTGCTCATCTAGAGAAATCGGATATTTCATTATTTGATTGGGGTGGCATGGTGGTGTAGTGGTTTGCACTGTCGCCTCGCAGCAAGAAGGTTCTGGGTTCGAGCCCAGCGGCCGACGGGGGCCTTTCTGTGTAGAGTTTGCATGTTCTCCCCGTGTCTGCATGGGTTTCTTCCGGGTGTTCCGGTTTCCACCACAGTCCAAAGACACACAGGTTAGGCTAACTGGTGGCTCTAAATTGACCGTAGGTGTGGTTGTTTGTCTCTATGTGTCAGCCCTGCGATGATCTGGCGACTTGTCCAGGGTGTACCCCGCCTTTCGCCCATAGTCAGCTGGGACAGGTTCCGGCTTGCCTGTGACCCTGCACAGGATAAGCGGTTATGGATAATGGATGGATGGATTATTTGATTGGCGCCTTGATTATCACTTCAGACTGTAACTTTGAAATTGCTGTCGTCACTGCCGAACCTGATCCAGACTTGAGGCAAACCATATTTGGTAGACTTGGTCAGAACTGCAGCAGCAGGGTGGCCGGTTCCTTTCCATGCACTCACATGTATTCACAACTTAAGCTGTGTTCACATATATACCGGTACGATAGCGGTATAACTGTATCAATACAAAGTATACCGGTACAGTTTAGTGCATCTGTCCACACTAGCGAGAAATGTTTGCGGTTTTCTTTCACGGTAGTTGAAATGCGCGTGCGTGAAATGTTTCCGTGGTTACCGAGTAACTTCCTTCTGAGAATATGGCGGATGAAACAGCGTGTGTGTGCTTTTTGTTATCAATGTACAGTCTGTATTTCTGGTGGTCATTTATTCAGTCAAATCGTATAAAACGCGCGAGGCAGTTGAGAAAGAAACAAAGAAAACGACTCTCCGGTCTTCACTATTTTATTCAGCGAAGACATCGATTGAGGTGTGTGACTTTGCGCATGCGCATTATATTTGTATCGGTACAGAACCGCTTCATCTGTCCACACTACAGCGAAGCACTACAGTACCGATACTGTACCGGTACGAAACCCATACATTTGTGGGTTTCATACCAATACAGTTATACCGCTACAGCACCGGTATAGTTGCTAGTGTGGACAGGTGTTGCGGTACGAAAGTAGTATCGTATCGGTACAAAATCCCTAGTGTGGACAGGGTATTAGAGTAGCCATTTAACGTAACTGCATGTCTTTGAACTGTCGGGGAAACCGGAGCACCCGAAGGCAATCCACGCAGACACGGGGAGAACATGCGAACTCTACACAGAAAGGCCCCCATCAACCACTGGGCTTGAACCCAGAACCTTCTTGCTGGGACACCACCCAGCTTTGAAATAAGTAAGGAATAAAATATGGCAAAGTGTGCAGTTATAGGAACTGTGATGCAGCATGACATGCAGATGAGTTACTCTTATCATCCTGAATTTCCAATAACAGCATTTACATAAGTGTTTTATTCCTTTTATACCACTCAAATTGCTAACTATTACATTTCTAATTAGAACAATGTTGTGCTTTTAACCATTTATAATAAATAATGTGGTGAAACATCCCTGATATACGTTCTACCAGCTCTTTTCCTCTCTTGAAATTACTAAACCAAAATAATGTAGTTTGTCATGTTATGGGGAAACTGCAAAGCCCTCTGTCTTAAAGATTTTTACAAAGTTACAAAGTGCTGACAATTTAGACTCCTTCCCAAAATGCTAAATAAACATGTCTTAATAGAAAACGTCACCGTCAGAACTGCTGTTATAGGAAATGAATCAACACCTTATGACCAATCACAATGGAGTACTCAACATTCTGTATTTACATTTATAGCATTTAGCAGATGCACTTAGCCAGTGCAAAAAGCTTGGTAGTCTTCATCAGTGTCAAAAAAGACTTGTCAAATTTTCACTGCCCTCATGAGGACCTAAATACTGTACGTCTCCAAGTAACTTGTCCAAACACATTCCAATTAGCACACTGCCTCCAAATATAAAATTTTAAATAAACCCCGTGTTTTTAGAAACATAACAAATAGGCTCTCCATTCACCTAGTGTACAATGTGAGGGGATAAATAAGCACACACATACTATATGTACAGATTCTGAGTGGAGGTGTAAAATATATGATTCAAAAATAATAGCGTTTCTGATTTGTCCTACCAAGCCTACTGCACATGCGCAGAACACATGACATCATATCTTGGAATTTGGACCGAATTTTGTCCTACTGATCAGCTGGGCTGATAGAAAATCGGTGAGTATTTCACGCATTTGTAATGCGTAATGTAGGCATATTTGCAATTCAGAAACGTATAAAATACAGTATTTATAAACAAACGAAACGATGCCCTGTCATAACTTTGACTGCACAGTGCCCACTGCGTGACAGAATTAGCAAGTTCTCATACAGACCGTTTTATCATTCAAAACAAGTCATTACAAATTATTTGACTCGGCCAAAGACTCGACCGATTTCAAAACTCGGTCCAAATTCCAAAATATGACGTTATGTGTTCTGCGCATGCACAGTAGGCTTGGTAGGACAAATCCAAGAGGTAGGATAACTTTACAGAACACCGGTCAGCATCCTTTGCCCACTGACTATAAGTGTAGTCATCGCCATATGAAAGGAAACACTGGTCCCAGATCATCAACACTAATTTGAAAGACTTTATCATGCAGAATTGCAAACCAGGACAGACTGGCTGAACAACCAAAAAGCAACATAAACGAGACCGTCAATGACGGTATAGCTCACTCCGGCCCCGTCTAGTCCAGAAGGAATGCTCTAAAGTGGGCCACCTTGCGCAATAAATATTGCAAGCTATATACACTATATATAAGCTATATATAAAAGCTATATACACCCTAGGAATACCAACCTATTTGCAGGAAAGAATCCAAAATGGCGAGGAATTGACCAAGAAGAAGCGATTTTTCTCGAACTGCTCATTAAGGCTTAATTAGTCCATAACTTTATTAATAATTGTAATTAAGCAAATATGGGTAGAAGTTATATGCACCCTAGGTACCACTAACTTCATGCCAGAAAGAATAAAAATCGGTGAAGAATTGAGGGAGAAGAACCGATTTGTGTGGAAACTGCTCATTAGGGATTAATTACGCCGTATCTTCATTATTAATTGTAATTATGCAAATTGGGGTAGAAGCTATATGCACCCCAGGCAGACCTACCTTCCTGCCAAAAAGAATCAAAATCGGTGAAGAATTGAGAGAGAAGAAGCAATTTTCGTGAAATGTGGACGACGCCCGACAGCCATAAGATCATCGCCTGTTGGCCAGATGAGCTAACAATGCAATGCAAGGTTGTTGAAATAAATAGCATGCTTGGATCAAACGGTAAGAATAATAAGCTAGAATTTATGACAGATGCTACAGTGTAAAAGCACAATCAAGTATGAGTTTTAGGGCATCTGGTATGAGAAGTTCATGAACCATGTTCCGAGAAACTTGCAGCAAAACCTCATCCACTCATAAAAATTATCCAGTTTATTAGACAGTCTTTATTACCTGGCAAGATGGGTTTTGGAATTTATTAATTCATTCATTCATCTTCACAAACTGCTTTTTCTTGGTCAGGGTCCTGTTGCATCTGGAGTCTATCCCAGGAACACTGGATGTGAGATTGGTATACACTCTGGATGCCATGCCAGTAAACCACAGGGTTTCACCATTCACACACATTCAACACTCATTCCCACTTATGGTCACTTTAGTGTAACTAACCCACCTCCATGCATGTTTTTAGGAGGTAGGAGGAATCCAGAGAATCCCAAACAGACACGGGTAAACATACAGAGCTGAGGATCGAACCACTGACCCTGGAGCTGTGAGGTTGTAACGCTGCCCTCCAGTTAGAACAGGATGAAAAAGAACTTGATTGTAAACCTTGGTGACATACCACTTCATCAACATCATCAACTCATTATCAAGCCCTGCAGGACTTTAACTGGATCAGGTGCAGTAACGAAGATCGAAACACGAGCAGAGAGAAGCAGAACCACACCCCACAGCTAGGCGACACCTACAGCCGAGGCTCACAAACCACTCTAGAGTCTAGACCACTATTTGTCCTGAAATGCACAGAGCACAGAGTGAGGAATCCTAACTAATCAAATAGGGCCTGGATGCTGCAGGGAGGTGCCAGATGAAAGCTGATAATATAATGGATCTCCATCTTTCTTCTAGCTATAGCCTTGATCACTGCAGATGATAAAAGTGGATCTTGCAAAGCAGACACTTACTTACAGTAGCCTACATGCAGGAAGCTCAGTCAATCAGCTGATGCTCCACAATGAAAGATGGATGCAGCAGCCTGGTCAGGAAAATTGTACTGAAGTGTATTGAAGTGAAGTCGAGCAGCCTCCATGGAGCCCTTCATGCAGGGATGCCAGATTGGATCAAAATCATGATTATAATAATAATTATTATTATGTCGACTGTAAATGATCCCTAACAAAGAGAACAATTTCTGTAAATCTACAGTATGTGATTTAAAAAAAAAAAAAAGGCGATTCAGGAGTTAAACCACCCAATCTGGCAACACTGCAAAAGCGCGAGGTTAGAGCAGCAGAATCGATACAGCAGTGGATGAGGCACGCCCGGCTGTGTTACAATTTCAGGGAGGAAAAAACACGCATACACACTGCCCTCGCTATAACATGATCAGAGCGAGGACATGATGACGTCTGAGTTATAATAATAATAATAATAATAATTACTAAATAAATATATAAAAATAAGCTTGCATTACAAATAACCGCAACTCGTGCACGCGCCCAGCACCAACCAATTTTTGGACAGGGTGCAGATGGTATTAATGTTCCGTCTCAAACGCCCCCAAAACCTACGAGTCACCTTAGCACTAAGATGCAAGAAAAGAGACACCTTAGATCAGCTGTCGCGCGCTGTTCACTCAGGCCGATTGATGGCTCGTGCTGAAAAGATGAGCAAGCTGGACTCACGGCGGCGCGCGCAGGTTTGCCGGTGATGATCGGCGCAGGTTCGGGGTGTGCGGTGATCTTTATAAAGATGCCTTACTGTGCAGGCCGTATAACATCCGAACATACATGCAAGAGGAGATAATACACACCGGGCTGCTTCGCTCGCCGGGCACGAGAACACTTCCCCCCGCCCACCATCAACGACGTCATCCAAAACGGGAACCTTTCCTGCATAAAACGGGGAGACAGATTACAGGCGCGACTGGGACCTCTGTGTCCTGAATGGAAAGAAAGGAACCCAGCGTGCAATGAGAGCATGAATGGACCACGTGTGGAGCACAGCATGGTGTCTGCCACTCCAAACCACCCCACTTAGCCTAAATTCTAGTATAGCAGGTATTCTGACCACAGCCTATTGAGGCCCTGGGTGGCATCATGGCACAGTGGGTAGCATTTCCACCTCACAGCTCCAAAAGAAATCCCTGGTTTGTTCCTGAACTACCGGTATGTTACCACTTTTCGACCAACAGGAACAGGTTCTTGAACCATTCAGGATTCTTTGAACCTTTATCGAACCAGTCCATGTTTTCAACAGAAGGATGCGTCATGAACGGAGGATGTTGAACAATAGGAATAAACAGTAATAGCAAGATGGTGCATTGATTACCTGTGGGGTTTTGTTCTTCATCCATCCATTATCCATAACCGCGAGAGGCGGGGTACACCCTGGACAAGTCACCAAATCATTGCAGGGCTGACACATCGAGACAGACAACCATTCACACCTATGGTCAATTTAGAGCCACCAATTAGCCTAACCTGCATGTCTTTGGACTGTAGAGGAAACCGAAGCACCCGGAGGAAACCCACGGAGACACAGAGAGAACATGCACTCCATACAGAAAGGCCCCAGTCAGCCACTGGGCTTGACCCCAGAACCTTCTTGCTGTAAGGTGACATGCTAACCACTACACCACCGTGCTGCCCAGGTTTTGTTCTGCTATTGCAAATATTTGTTTTCAATCCATTTTTTTCTGATGATGTATCCTTTTCCATTCCATTCTCCACTACTGCACTCTGCTTCCTCTCCTAACTAATGACCCACCCATTGATGTCATCACAGGTCACACTGGAAAAAAACAGAAAAACAGCTATATCTTGGTTCTACCTGGGAACCAACTTTTCAGGTTCCGAACCAATTTATTTTTGGTCGGAATGCTCCAAACGGTTCAAAATTTGGCGTGTGGACCAGAACAGAACCTGTTCCCTGTTGGTCGAAAAGGGATACTGTATCTGTGGACTGTCAGATATTGTCCTGTATTTGTCTTGCATCCATATCCCCAGTGCTCGTGGGAGCCTCATCAACACAGCAGCTCGTCAGAGCCTAATCTTTGCCGAAACTTAAAAAGTGCATTTACATTCAGGGATCCTTTGGCGCATGTTGAGTGCATGCTTGAGACCCAGCCATTATGGGAAACACCTGATGCTGATTTGAGCGCAATCAGCACACAGATATAAGGACGCTGTTTTCACAGAGACTTTGCAAGTATTCTGTCAGGTATGTGGCAGTAGACGGATCTAAGTGCAGGAAGAGTGTTTATTAGCAGGCGTGATTATTTACAAAAACAAAACATGAGCCAAGGTCAAAGTAACAAAACACAAACGAAAGCAAAACAGAAAGCAGAGTATTTAACCAGAGTCATAAACATGGCTAGAAACAAACGTGACAGTGATAATGATAATACTTCGCAAAGTCTTTGTGAAAACAGTGTCCTTATATACTCGTGCTGATTACACTCAAATCGGTATCAGGTGTTTCCCATAATGATTGGGTTTTAAGAGTGCGCACAATGCACTACATGAGTGAGCGTGACCACTCGAGCTGCGCCAGACTCAAGTGCACAAAGGCATGACAGTTAAGTGTTCACCTGCTGTGTGACCACAACTTTTGTCACCATGCATTGTTACCAAAACGCCTCATTTTCATCAATAACCCATCCCAAAGCATCGCGAGCTGTAGTGTGACCATAGCTTGAGCCTAAATTCTAGTGTAGCGGGTATTTTGACCACATAACCCATTTAGGCCCTGGGTGCCATCGTGGCCCAGTGGGTAGCATTTCCACCTCACATCTCCAAGATCCCTGGTTTGTTCCTGAACTATCTGTTACCCCTTTTCGACCAACAGGGAATGGGTTCGATCGATGCATCCTGACTGGAGGGTGTTACACGATGCACAGCAGGAGCAAACAGTAGTCACAAGATGGCAGAGCGTATTGATTTCCTGTGGAGTTTTGTTCTGTTATTGCAAATATTTGTTTTTGGTCCATTTTCTTCTGATGATGTATCCTTTTCCGTTCCATTCAACATTGGGGCACTCTGCTTCCTTTCCAAACTAATGACACGCCCACTGATGTCATCACGTTTCGCACTGGAAAAAAAACCAGCTATATTTTGGTTCTACATGAGAACCAACTTTTCAGGTTCCAAACCAATTTATTTTTGGTCGAAATGCTCTGAACGGTTTGAAATTTGGTGCATGGACAAGAACAGAACCTAGTCCCTGTTGGTCAAAAAGGGGTATGTATGGAATGTCAGACATTGTCCTGTGTCCATGTGGGATTTCTCCAGGTTCTCTGGTTTCATCCCATCTCCTACAAACATGCCAATTGCCAGTTGAATTCACAATGACTTAGTGACCCTAAATTATCTCTAAGCATGTGTGTGTGTGTGTGTGTGTGTGTGTGTGTGTGTGTGTGTGTGTGTGTATTCCCACCTCACATTCAGTGCTGGGCTCCCAGTATGGGCTCTGGATTCACCATGATCCTGACCAGAATGAGGTTACTGAAGGTGAACGAATTACATAGGTGATCCATTTTACAAGGAAGACATATTCTGCAAATTCACCTTTCCCGAGTCCTGTACATATTTAGATGGTGCCAAGTCTTTATTGTGACCTTAAACACCACATGTCTAAAAACCTGGGCACACCACTGTGATGCAGCAGCATTCACGTGATTAGTCACCTTGAGAGAGAGAGAGAGAGAGAGAGAATCATTACTGTGGAAAATATCAGCCTCAGAAATACTACTGAAGTACAATGACTATGACCCAGATTTTTTTTTTATCCATCTCTCTCTCTCTCTCTCTCTCTCTCTCTCTCTCTCTCTCTCTCTCTCTGACTCCCCTGGTGTAACCGTATGTTTGAGTGAAGCTGAACACAGACATTACAACAAGCTTTATTAGCACCATATGCAGGATACAACCGGCTAAGCACGCACACACACACACACACACACACACACACACACACACACACACACACACACACACACACCTCCTCCTCGTTATCAGCAGACATAAAGGCTAGACATAATATAGTAGCTCTCATCATACACACATTTACTAGCTCATACTTTCCTTGTTTTGTCCATTACATAAAAACCTCAATAAGCCTTAAAGCACTATTTCTTTCCATTATTCATAAACAAATCTAAAATTTTGAGTGACTCAACAAAGCTGGTCAGCCTGGTGTGTGTGTGTGTGTGTGTGTGTGTGTGTGTGTGTGTGTGTGTGTGTGTGTGTGCCCACGCACCTTAGAATGGCCCTTCTGTTCGGTTAAACCCTGCTACAATTAAGCTTCAAATGAGGTTAAGACATAATCTTTCCCTTCCTCCATTCTCTCCCTCTCTCTCTCATAAACCCAGCTAGTAACGGAGTGGTTTTGAGACTAAATAATGCATTAGCTTGAGCAAACACATGGACTGAAAGACTGCCTGCAGGGTGGGGCAAGACAATTTGCTGGCTCAAATGCATTTTTTGAGTGGAATGACTGAGTCAAGGAGAACCAGTGCTCTAGCTTACATAAAAAACGATGGAGACAAGTCAGATGTGATGGGAGTATGTCCTAATAAATTTTCCCACACTACACCACTCTCTACAGTACAGTAAAGAGTTAATCTTATTCATACAGTTACCATGGTAATACCATGACATTATGCCATTCAGTGTGATGAAGCTACACTGGATCAAGTTCCTCTCTAATCCTGCAAGTGTTATCATTTCAGCACACATCTTTAATAAGACACACATGCGCACACACGCACCAAAATGAAGAGGAAATACACTATATGGCTAAAAGATCGTAGACACCTGACCATTACACCCATAATGTGCCTGTTAAACATCCCATTCCAGATTTAGTCCCCTTTTGCTGTCACTCTTCTGGGAAGGCTTTCCACTAGATTTTGGAGTGTGGCTGTGGAGATTTGTGTTCATTTGGCCACAAGAACATAAGTGAGGTCAGGCACTGATGATGAGTGAGGAGGCCTGGGACGCACTCGGTCCAAAATTAAAGTTCATTTCAAAGGAGTTCAGTAGGATTGAGATCAGGGCTCTGTGCAGGACACTCAAGTTCTTCCACTCCAATCTTGGCAAACCATGTCTTCATGGATGTCTTAATGTAGAGGAGCAATGTCATGATGGAACAGGTTTGAGCCCCTTCGATTCAGTGATAGAAAATCTTAATCCAACAGCATACAAAGACATTCTAGACAACTGTGTGCAATAGTTTGGGGAAGACCCACACGGTCACACACTTTTGGCCATATCTTGTAAATACCAGAGGGGAACCATCAGGGCCTTCTAGGCATTCAGAGAAGGCCCAAACATATCAGCATTTCAAATGTTAGATTTAATTTCTTTCATTCTTTAATTTCTTTCATAATTTTATTATAATTATTCTCTTCTAATTCAAATTTGGTCTCGTTTTCTATCAAATTTGCTTCAGAAATGAAAGGGTTATTGTCCTGAAAACATTAAAATTGAGTTATCCAATCAGATTTTTTTTGGTTCTTGTCTCTAGACTGAGAAGAGTTTAGAGCTGGCTCACTCATTGGTTGCCGCAAGCTGGCCTAGTGGTTAGCATGGAGATTGCAAGTTCTACTTGTGGTCAGGTCATGCCAAAGACCATCATAAAAATGGTACCTACTGCCATCTGGCAAGGCACACTGCAATACAGATGCAAGTGGGGAGTCAAACTCTTGTGGCTACCAGAGGACTAGCCCCCCGACTGTAACCCTAGGTGAGAGGCAGAGGGCTATGGAAATGGAGCTCGGTGCTGCCCAGTGTGCCTTAAGGGCCTGGTGGGACGGGAGACTGCCCAGGAAAACCAGAGCATGGTGTGGGAAGGACTTTAGACTTTTAGACACTCATTCATTGGTTAGGACTTCACTGCAGGGACAGAAGGCCATGGCAGTGTATGTTTATGTAGGAAGTGACAGAAGAATTAACCAATCAGATTTTGATTTATAGTGAGAGGGACCAAAAATTTATCGCCCTAGACCTTCTCAAAGGCCAGCGCGAGCTTAACCGCGAGTCGGCGCCACCAGCGCAGCAGTGAAGTCACCTTCCAGCCAGTGTAGCATTCATCAGTAGTGTTAGCAAATGCTAATAAAGCAGTCAAGCCAGTGTTACTGAGAGCAAGTAGCACAGGCTAACAACCAAGAAACTAAGATTTCTGTCTCCAGACTTTTCTTCCATGTATGCTCACCACAGTATTTTTCACTCATTCTTAAGTATTCATTTCCTTCTGTAATTTAATTAGTTACTTTTAAAACCAACATCAACAACTAGACACAGCGGAGCTACCTTGCACCCTGTTGCTAATCTCTTGCAGAATCCTTTGCCCTGTTGCTTTTTTGGTGTGTCTGGCTAGGTTTTGGCTGAGCTGAAGTCCCAGCTCTAATAGTAACAGTTCGCCACTGGTAAATACCATACTCATTTTTAGCTTACCTTATCTTGGGGAATGATGTAGTCAGTTCATTTAAGAAAACTGACAAAAATCTTGAATAGAAACTATCATTCAGTCTCTATCGTATACTAATCCATTACAGGTACAACTCATTTCAAAGTGTTTCCTTTTTCACTTTTAAGTCTGTATTTTTATTGGGATGGAAAACATGCAGACTTGCTCACTGTTCTTTCATACGCCAGTAATGTTTTCACCTGGAGGCATCACTTTCTCTTAACAAGATTGGAGACACAGGTAGAGGTCTTGGATTTGTTAATCATAAGTATAAAACTTGTGATAAGAAATGTTCATGCATAACCCAATTTATTATATTGTGCCAAACATAAGTGACTATGCCATGTCTGTTCTTTCTCAATCATTTTTTTTTAAATCAGAACACAACTAATATCTCATCTCATCTCATCATCTGTAGCCGCTTTATCCTGTTCTACAGGGTCGCAGGCAAGCTGGAGCCTATCCCAGCTGACTACAGGCGAAAGGTGGGGTACACCCTGGACAAGTCGCCAGGTCATCACAGGGCTGACACATAGACACAGACAACCATTCACACTCACATTCACACCTACGGTCAATTTAGAGTCACCAGTTAACCTAACCTGCATGTCTTTGGACTGTGGGGGAAACCGGAGCACCCGGAGGAAACCCACGCGGACACGGGGAGAACATGCAAACTCTGCACAGAAAGGCCCTCGCCGGCCACGGGGCTCGAACCCGGACCTTCTTGCTGTGAGGCGACAGCACTAACCACTACACCACCGTGGCGCCACAACTAATATCAAACATTTAAATATAAAACACAGCATACCCTTTGGAGGAATTTTGGTACCAAGTGAGATGTCCAGCTCTTCTTCTCAGTTTTTAGAGGAGCTTCAACCTTCAGCACAGGAAGTAATGTGTGTGTAGAGCCATGAATGTGTGATGTCCCTGTACCTCAAAAGCTCTTTGGTCAGGGAAGAAACTACATACATACTACACATACATGATGTGGCATAAGGTCATTGCGGTACCATATTGCTAAAGGTCATGGAGCACATTCCTGACAATACCCTCCATCTTGGGCATCTGGCTTGCATTTTCATCACTTCTACCATCAGCCTCTGCCCATACATCAAAACCTTTCCTGGTGAGCTCTTCAATGAGATATATGAAGACATGCTCTGCTGGATCCCAGCAGATGGAGGAAATTTAACCAGAAGTCTGATCATCAGTAACGTCACCATGCTTGTGGGATCATTCAGTGCAATTGATTCAGAGTGAGATTTCACACTTGTACGGTCACTTTCACTGCAGGTCAGGTCAAAGGAAATGTACAGTAATGGCACCAGATCTCTACATATCTAATGGATTCCCTTGAAAATTGTGGCAACAAAGATTCTTTGAACCGAGGGCTTTCAGCATTAAAAGACTTGAGAACTCCACATGTGTAGTGAATGATCACACTGCGGAGCTGCTTGAGGGCATCCATCTTGTCCTCTACTCACCTTAACTGACTTGGATAAAGTTTTAACTACAGGCTGTGACAGTAAGCCTTGGTTTTTTTTTTCCTGCCCTCTAGCAGGCCTTGTGCTGCCTCCTGTTGTGCTTCAGTAAAACTGTGACCATATAGCGTTGTCTTGCTGAAGCCAAAATTGTATGAAGCCCAGAGTTTCTGATGCCTTCACATTCATTCTCATAATCCACCCATGGAGCTGATGATCTGCTCAACAGCTGACCAAGAAATACCCATTTTACAACATTATCCTAGTCAACTACATGCATTTTTTAAGCTTTTAGTAAGTAATTAATAAAGGGAACATTACTATATACAACCACAATTCCAAAAAGTTGGAACACTGTGTAAATTGTAAATAAAAACAGAATGTGATGATTCGCAAATCATTGAAACCCTATATTTCATTGAAAATAGTACAAAGACAACATATTAAATGTTGAAACTGAGAAATTTTATTGTTTTTTGAAAAATATATGTTCATTTTGCATTTAATGTCAGCAACATGTTTCAAAAAAGTTGGAACAGGGGCATGTTTACCACTGTGTTGCATCACCTCTACTTTTAACAACACTCTGTAAATGTTTGGGAACTGAGGAGACCAATTGCTATAGTTCTGAAAGATAAATGTTGTCACATTTTTGTCTGATGTACAATTTCAGTTGCTCAACAGTTCAAGGTCTACTTTGTCATACTTTGCACTTCATAATTCCCCAAATGTTTTCAATGGGAGACAGGTCTGGACTGCAGGCAGGCCAGTTTAGCACCTGGACTCTTTTACTATGGAGCTATGCAGTTGTTTGGCATTGTCTTGCTGAAAGAAGGAAGGTCTTCCCTGAAAAAGATTTTGCCTGGATGGCAGCATACAGTGCCTTGCAACAGTATTCATCCCCCTTGGTGTTTGTCCTGTTTTATTGCATTACAAGCTGGAATTAAAATGGATTTTGGGGGGTTAGCACCATTTGATTTACACAACATGCCGACCACTTTAAAGGTGCACATTGTTTGTATTTTTTTTTTTTACTGTGACACAAACAATAATTAAGATGAAAAAACAGAAATCTGGAGTGTGCATAAGTATTCCCCCCCCTAAAAAAAGTCAATACTTTATAGAGCCACCTTTTGCGACAATTACAGCTGCAAGTCTCTTGGGATATGTCCCTATTAGCATAGCACATCTAGCCACTGGGATTTTTGCCCATCCCTCAAGGCAAAAACTGCTCCAACTCCTTCAAGTTAGAGGGGTTGCGTTGGTGTACAGCAATCTTCAAGTTATGCCACAGATTCTCAATTGGATTGAGGTCTGGGCTTTGACTAGGCCATTCCAAGACATTTAAATGTTTCCCTTTAAACCACTCCAGTGTAGCTTTAGCAGTATGTTTAGGGTCATGGTCCTGCTAGACCATGAACTTTCATCCCAGTCTCAAACCTCTGGCTGACTCAAACAGGTTTTCCTCCAGAATTGCCCTGTATTTAGTGCCATTCATCTTTCCTTCAGTCCTGACCAGCTTTCCTGTCCCTGCAGATGAAAAACATCCCCACAGCACGATGCTGCCACCACCATGCTTCATTGTAGGGATAGTTTTCTCAGGGTTTTAGGTTTGTACCACATATGGAATTTCCCATGATGGCCAAAAAGTTCAATTGTTGTCTCATTTGACCAGAGAATCTTCTTCTATGTGTTTGGGGAGTCTGCCACATGCTATTGGGCAAACTCTAAATGTGATTTTTTTTTAAGCAATGACTTTTTTCTGGTCACTCTTCCACAAAGCCCCACTCTGTGGAGTGTATGCTTAAAGTGGTCTTATGGACAGATGCTCCCATCTCTGCTGAGGCTCTTTGCAGCTCCCTCAGCATTATCATTGGTGTCTTTGTTGCATCTCTGATTAATACCCTCCTTGCCCGGTCTGAGAGTTTTTGTGGGTGGCCTTCTCTTGTCAGGTTTGTAGTGGTGCCATATTCTTTCCATTTTGCTATAATGGATTTAATGGTGCTCCCTGGGATATTCAAAGTTTGGGATATTTTTTATGACCTAACCCTGATCCTTCTCCACAACTTTGTCTCTGACCTGTTTGGAGTACTCCTTGGTTTTCATGTTGCTTGCGTAGTAGTGTTACAGAGTCAGGGTCAGAGTCAGGTTGATTTATACAGACATCATGTGACAGATCATGTGACACTTTGATTGCACACAGGTGGATCTTAATCAGCTAATTATGTGACTTATGAAGTGAATTGGTTGGACCAGCTCTTATTTAGGGGTTTCATACAAAAGGGGGTGAATACTTATGCACACTCCAAATTTCTGTTTTTTTCATCTTAATTATTGTTTGTGTCACAATGC
The DNA here is from genome assembly GCF_027579695.1 of Neoarius graeffei. Classification (NCBI taxonomy): domain Eukaryota; kingdom Metazoa; phylum Chordata; class Actinopteri; order Siluriformes; family Ariidae; genus Neoarius; species Neoarius graeffei. The sequence goes on along the minus strand of NC_083576.1, from coordinate 20,814,386 downwards.
AAAAACAATGTACACCTTTAAAGTAGTCGACATGTTGTGTAAATCAAATGGTGCTAACCCCCCCCCCCCCCCCAAATCCATTTTAATTCCAGCTTGTAATGCAACAAAACAGGACAAACACCAAGGGGGATGAATACTTTTGCAAGATGCTGTATTGCTCTGAAACATGTATATATCCTTCATCATTAATGATACCTTCCCAGATGTACAAGCTACCCATGTCATGTGCACTAATGCACCCTCATACAATCGCAGATGCTGGCTTTTGAGCTGTGCACTGATAACAAGTCGGATGGTCCCTCTCCCCTTTAGCCTGGAGGACGTGGTGTCCATGATTTCTAAAAAGAATTTCTACTTTTGATTCGTCAGTCCTCGGGACAATTTTCCACTTTGTCTCAGTCCATAAAAGAGCTCAGGCCCAGAGAAGGTGGCAGTTTTGTTGGATATTGTTTATATCTGGTTTTAACTTGCATCTGCGAGTGCAGTAATGAACTGTTTTCACAGATGATGGTTCTCATAAGTGTTCCTGAGCCCATACAGTGAGTTACACTACAGACACGTAGCTGCTTTTAATGCAGTGTCACCTGAGGGTTTGAAGATCACAGGCATCCAAATGTCAGTTTTCAGCCTTGTTTCTTCCATACAGAGGTTTCTCCAGATTCCCTGAATCTTTTAATGATATCATGGATGGACCAGAGATGATAGGATCCCCAAATTCTTTGCAATTTTACATTGATGAATGTTATTCTTAAATTGTTGCACTGTTTGCTCAAGCAGTCTTTCACAGAGTGGTGAACTGCTCCCCATCTTTACTTCTGAGAGACTCCGCCTCTCTGGCCTGCTCTTTTTATTCCCTATCGTGTTACTGACCTGTTGCTGATTAACCAATTTTAAACATTAAACAACTTTTTCAATCTTTTGTTGCCCCGTCCCAACTTTTCTGAAACGTTGCTGACATCAAATTCAAAATGAGCAGATTTTTTTTTTCAAAAAACAATAAAAATTTCTCAGTTTTAACATTTGATATGTTGTCTTTGTACTATTTTTAATGAAATATAGGGTTTCCGTGATTTGCAAATGGAACGGAACAGTGCCCTCTGAATTTACCATTCCATCAAGTTCTGATCCTTTGCGGAAGACTGTCCCTGATACTGAATTTCTGTTCTGAGATGATAAGGCATATTTCTAATTTATACTCAAAACTGTAACACATTTAACAGTGATACGTTGGACAAAGAGAGTTTTTGTGTATGAAATGGGCTTATCTTCCCATCCGAAACATGCCCATTTCTATCTCATCTCATCTCATCATCTCTAGCCGCTTTATCCTTCTACAGGGTCGCAGGCAAGCTGGAGCCTATCCCAGCTGACTACGGGCGAAAGGCGGGGTACACCCTGGACAAGTCGCCAGGTCATCACAGGGCTGACACATAGACACAGACAACCATTCACACTCACATTCACACCTACGGTCAATTTAGAGTCACCAGTTAACCTAACCTGCATGTCTTTGGATTGTGGGGGAAACCGGAGCACCCGGAGGAAACCCACGCGGACACGGGGAGAACATGCAAACTCCACACAGAAAGGCCCTCGCCGGCCCCGGGGCTCGAACCCAGGACCTTCTTGCTGTGAGGTGACAGCGCTAACCACTACACCACCGTGCCGCCCCCATTTCTATCTTATAATCTTAAATTCAATACAACTGAATAACAAATCTAAAAAGATTTTTTTTTTTTTACACAAATGCCACTTTACAAATTCCTTGTCTCAATGTGTATCCAGTTTCATAAATCTGACCATTCTGTTGAAGTCAGTTCCAGTAAAGGAACTGTTTCCTACTTCTCTGAATACTTTATCACACTGTATCACATCTTTTAGTATCAAAACAGCTTTAAAGACCCACTGACACAACTTTTTATACCACGTAATATGTGTATTTATTGTTTTATTGCTGTATTGTGAAATAAAATATCCAAAACTCAACTTGAATAAAGGGTCGTCTTTGTAGAAAATCAAGAATTTCAGAGCCGATTTTTTGTTTTTTGCCCCGGCTTCTACAAGCGCCATGAGCCATTTGCCCGTTTTTGCCGCTAGGGCGAGTGATGTCACATCAGTGTATGTCGTTCTGGATTGCATGAAAACAAAACATGAAGCAGGGAAGCTATCGAGATTGTCTGCCCTCACGTCTATTAAAGATTCTGTTTAAACAGCATAATGTCTTAAACATATGGTCCTGGTCACGTCACACTATTGGTCCCACTCCAAAAAACATCATGTCTATGCTCCTGTTAGATCATGTTAGATACAGTAGCTACCAGAAGTTTAGGTCATATTTATGCAGAAATATCAAAAACTCTAAAGGGTTCACAAACTTTCAGAACATGCCGGATGACATCTTATATCTATCACTCCACACATATATCATGTATATTATCCTAACTAAATATCAGGGATGCAAACAGCGCACCTTTTGGCGGATGGCGCCTTTTTCACGGCTGAATCGCGCAGATCTGAATTTTTTTTGGGGGGGGCGTTGGAGTGTCTGATTATAATTTCAAAGTAAATTCTGTATTAAAATTACTAAATAAGCAAATCCATTACAGTCCATGAAACAGGAAGTATAAGGATGAGGAAAAAACAGTTTAAATCGGGAAGCTGCGCACATTTGTGCAGCCTGAGCGGCAGGACTGCGCAAATGTGCGCAGCTTCCCGATTTAAACTGTTTTTTCCTCATCCTTATACTTCCTGTTTCATGGACTGTAACGGATTTGCTTATTTAGTAATTTTAATACAGAATTTACTTTGAAATTATAATCAGACACTCCAACGCCCCCCCCCCCCCAAAAAAAAAATTCGGATCTGTGCGATTCAGCCGTGAAAAAGGCGCCATCCGCCAAAAGGCGCACTGTTTGCATCCCTGAAATATATGAAACAAGGTATTGGCCTTTCAGTTGTTGTACATTACTGGTATTAGCTGCTTTGGCCTATTGATAAGTAATATGCAATGGTATAAGACGCATTTGTGATATTACAACAAATTTTAAACAACATACATGTATTGAATAATAACACATAGCCACGTACCCTGGCTCGTTCTCTTTTGGCAAAGGCACCACCGGACTTTCGCTTTTTGACCGCCCCTTCGGGGGGTCTGCTGTCATCTGTTTCTCTTTTGACAGATTGATTCGGCCCGGGCCTGTCAAACAACGTCGGCACAGCTGACTCCTCCAACACCAGTGGATAAGTTGGATCAAACGTTCTTCGAGTTCTGGACGACAAAGTGAAACAGTGCTCCTCGAAATGTGCTGAACAGAGACGTGACCATTTTGTTGACTTCCAGTTCGCACCTGTTTTGGAAACGTTTCTTTCCCACTCTTTTGCTATTTCAGGGTGTTTTTTCCAAGGAAAGGAATGGAGTTTCACTCCTTCCGACGTGGTGTTAGAACACCCGTAAGCCACACATATAATCCCTTTTCGGTTAGACGCCATTTAACTTTTTCACGCAAGGAAATCACAAAACCACAGCTCAATATCACAAAAACGACACACTGATGTGACGTCACTTCCGGCATCTCTGAATGAGCCCAGTTCTTATCCAGGTCAATCTCCCGGCGCAAAATTTAAAATTACTTCTGATATTTAAAACAGACAGTTAAACCAAGAATTAAAACCAGAATGTATCTTTGGAGTCATATATTGTTTGTTTAAAAATTAATACGAAATGACTGTCAGTGGGTCTTTAATAACAAACAGAAGTACATGTACTTACCATGTAGTAAACCTGCTCTTACAGTATATCTAACACGTGTTTCAAAAATTGTGCACGTCCCTCAAATCATTTTATTTACAAGAAATAAATTGTTACTTGATGTTTGATCACATTTAACGTACATTTTATTCATCTTAGGGGTTCAGTATTGGTAAATTGTCCAAAGAAGAATGGGTAAAGAATACTAGAGATTAGTTGGCTGCTTGACTGAAAAGACCTCAGCATTTGTGGATCTAAAATTATGATAAGTTAGCATTAGTTAATGTATTCTGTTATTAGTTGTCATAGTTCTAAATAAGTTACAATAGTTACAAGCCCAGCTAAGGTTTATTCTGAAGTTTGATGATATAATAACAAGATATGTGTAACAAAAATATGGGGTAACCCTTCACACAGTCAAATTTGGTATGTACAGTTCTGAAACTACAGATTGTATTCAGCTGAAATACGATTACATTTTGTCCGTATCTCAAGCAGAAGAAGCACTTTAAAATCGAATATGGGCAGAAAAGCTCCATTTTAATCAAATCAGAGAGACCTGATGGATGCTTACAGATCCATCACTTTATAATGTGAACTTTATCATTATAATGACCTTGATTTTTTTTTTTAACTATCTGAAGACAAAATGTCCTTAACTTATTGGATATTGTGTGAAGCTGCGTGAGGTTGAATACTTAAACAACAACACTACTACAACACCGATTCCAAAAAAGTTGGGACAAAGTACAAATTGTAAATAAAAACGGAGTGCAGTAATTTACAAATCTCAAAAACTGATGTTGTATTCACAGTAGAACATAGACAACATATCAAATGTCGAAAGTGAGACATTTTGAAATTTCATACCAAATATTGGCTCATTTGAAATTTCATGACAGCAACAAGGCAAGGCAAGGCAAGTTTATTTGTCTAGCGCATTTCATACACACAGGCAATTCAATGTGCTTCACAAAAAATAAAAGCATAAGAACAGTAACAAAGAATTAAAGTAAAAGTAAAATCATTAAAATCCAAGATTAAAAAGAAATTAAAATAAAGAAAGTAAAATCATTAAAATCAAAATTAAAAGAAATTATATTAAAGGAAATTAATTACACTTTAGGTAAAAATTAATCAAGTGAAAGCATCTGAAAACAGCTTTGTCTTGAGCCTAGATTTAAAACTAACAACAGTAGGAGCATTTTTGATATCATCTGGAAGTTGGTTCCAAAGCTTAGCAGCATAGCAACTAAAGGCTGCTTCACCACACTTCGTTTTGACAGCTGGTATTACTAGCAAGTTTTTCTCTTGTGATCTTAGAGACCTAGTTGGTGCATATAATTGAAACATATCCAGTAGGTAGCTGGGTCCCATCCCATTTAATGTTTTAAATAGAAGAAGTAATGCTTTAAAGTCAATTCTATAGCTCACTGGGAGCCAGTGCAGAGACCTTAGGATTGGCGTGATATGGACTACCCTTTTTGTTCTTGTAAGAACCCTTGCTGCTGCATTTTGGATTAGTTGAAGCTCTTTGATGGTCTTTTTTGGAAGACCTGTGAAAAGGCTATTGCAGTAATCAACCCTACTGGAGATGAAAGCATGAATAAGTTTTTCTAGATCATGTTTTGACATGAGACCCCTGAGTTTAGAAATGTTTTTTAGGTGATAGAATGCAGACTTTTTTACCACTTTCATATGACTGTTGAAGTTAAGTTCGCTGTCAATAAGGACACCAAGGTTTTTGACAGTATCCTTTGCTTTAAGCCCCTTAGTTTCAAGAACAGTGGCAATCCTAAGCCTTTCCTCCTTTTTGCCAAATATAATTGCTTCAGTTTTATCTGCGTTCAGCTGAAGAAAATTGTGAGACATCCATTTGTTAATTTGGTCAATGCATCTATGAAGAGACTCAAGAGGGGCATAGTCATTAGGTGATATAGCTAAGTAAAGCTGAGTGTCATCTGCATAGCTATGGAAGTTTATTGAGTTATTCTTAATAATTTGTCCAAGTGGGAGCATATAAAGGTTGAATAGTAATGGTCCCAGGATTGAGCCCTGGGGAACTCCACAGTTCAAGGACATGGGTGATGAACTGTGGCCTCCAATGGCCACAAAAAAAAATCTTTGTTGTAGGTAGGATTTTAACCAGTTGATTACTATACCAGTAAATCCAACCCAAGTCGATGTAACAGTATGGAATGATCTACCGTGTCAAATGCAGCACTTAAGTCTAAAAGCACCAAGACTGATGTTTTACCAGCATCAGAATTAAGACGTAGGTCATTCATGACTTTAGTAAGAGCTGTTTCAGTGCTATGATTGGCACGAAAACCTGACTGAAACTTATCAAAACATCTGTTTAATGTCAGGAAGGCAGTTAATTGATTAAAAACAATTTTTTCAATTATTTTACCAACGAATGGCAAATTGGATATGGGCCTGTAGTTGTTGAGTACTGAGACATCTAGGTTATTCTTTTTCAGTAGGGGTTTTACAACCGCTTTTTTCAGAGATGAGGGAAACATGCCAGTTCGTAAGGAGGTGTTGATAATCTGAAGTACCTCGTCTGATATTAGATGAAGAACAGATTTGAAAAAGACTGTAGGTAAAATGTCCAGTTCAGATGTGGAGGAGCTGAGACTTTGTACTGTTTTTATCAGAGTCTCAACATCAATTAAACTAAATGTTGACATTGTATTACGACCCCCTCTCTCTTTATCCAATGGTTCCAGATTTTGAAGTGTTTGCACCTGTGTGGCTATATTCATACGTATTTTATCAATCTTTCCTTTGAAAAAAGATGCAAAGTCGTTGCATGTATTAACTGAGAGAAATTCAGAAGGCATTTGTTTTGATGGGTTTGTTAGCTTTTCAACTGTAGAAAATAGCACATGGGTATTATTCTCATCTCATCTCATTATCTCTAGCCGCTTTATCCTTCTACAGGGTCGCAGGCAAGCTGGAGCCTATCCCAGCTGACTACGGGCGAAAGGCGGGGTACACCCTGGACAAGTCGCCAGGTCATCACAGGGCTGACACATAGACACAGACAACCATTCACACTCACATTCACACCTACGGTCAATTTAGAGTCACCAGTTAACCTAACCTGCATGTCTTTGGACTGTGGGGGAAACCGGAGCACCCGGAGGAAACCCACGCGGACACGGGGAGAACATGCAAACTCCACACAGAAAGGCCCTTGCCGGCCCCGGGGCTCGAACCCAGGACCTTCTTGCTGTGAGGCGACAGCGCTAACCACTACACCACCGTGCCGCCCCGGGTATTATTGATATTCCTATTAATAATGTCAGCAAAAAAAAAGACTGTCTTGCTTTAGAAATTTCTAAGTTGTATTTACATAACATCCCTTTGTAGATTTGATAATGAATCTGGAGTTTAGATTTACGCCATTTTCTTTCAGACTTTCTACATTCCCTCTTTAACATTTTAACTGTTGGATTTAGTTTCCAGGGTGCTTTTCCTTTGTCTATGACTCTTTTGGTTTTTAAAGGAGCAATAGCATCCATAATATGATTCATTCTTGAATTAAAAATTTCCATTAGATCATCTGCACAATCTGAAGATTGACATGGGAGTTCTGAGAGTGCCTGCTCAAAAAGAGCTGCTGTGCCATTGGTAATTACCCTCTTTTTTACAGTCACAGACTTGTTTTGAAAGTGAGGGGAAATGGAAACATCAAAGAAAACACAGAAATGATCAGATATACCCAGGTCCATGACACTAGTAGATACATTAAGACCCTTAGTGATGACAAGGTCGAGGGTGTGGCCATGGGAGTGTGTTGGCCCTTGTACATGTTGTGTCAGGTTGAAGGCATCAATCAGTGTAAGAAATTCATTTGCATACGTATTATCTGGATTATCAACATGGAAGTTAAAATCCCCAGAAATAATAAGATTGTCAAACTCTAAACAAATTATTTGACAACAGTTCCCCAAACTCCTCTAGGAACAGTGGTGCAGAAAGTCTTGGTGGTCTGTAAATAGTCAACACTAATATGTTAGAAGAACATTTTAGGATTGCACTTAGGTATTCAAAAGATGTAAAATCACCAAGAGTTGCCTGTTTGTACTGAAAACATGCCTTGTATATATTTGCTATTCCTCCTCCCCGTTTATTGGCTCTTCCAACACTCATGAAATCAAAGAGTGGGGGAGTTGCTTCAATAAGAGTAATAGAGCTACTTGATTGTTCAAGCCAAGTTTCAGTAAGAAGCATAAAATCCAGTTTGTGTGTACCGATGAAGTCATTAATTAAAAAAGGCTTATTAAGTGATCTTACATTCTGAAGAGCTAGTTTTACAGTGAATGTGGGGATAATTTCCACAGAAACGTTCTGTGGTTGTTTTGGAACTGGAAGGAGATTTGACAAGTTTACCCCATTGATAGGATGAATAAGAACACCTCTCCTTCTTGTTAGCACAGGAATAGAAAAGTACGTCGTGGGTCCCAGCTTATTTTCAAAACTACCATCTGGACCCAGATTATATCAGTCCGTTCCAACATGAAGGTCTTCACTGCTGCCGGTGAACTGTAGCTGTGCACATGGTCCTTGAGTCTTATCTGTAATCCCAGGGGGAGGTGGTGCCCTCCGTTTCTTGGGTGCTGTAGCAGTAGGATATATCATTAAAGATATTGGGGTACACAAGGCCTGACCATGAGACAGCTCTGTGTACGGTACTTGATTTGAGTGTCCTCTTGGGCTTGCCAAAGACACTCGGCTTAAAGACAATAGTCTCTCCATTTTCTCAGTAAAACGCAGTCTGGGGGGTGAAGGAGATACAGAGGGGCTTGGGGTTACATCTACTGTTGTTGTTGGTGATTACCTATTGCCAGTCTCAGGAGGTTGTGGTGATGCTTGTTTATCTAATTGTACATCATAACACATCTCAAAAAAGTTGGGACAGGGGCAATAAGAGGCTGGAAAAGTTAAAGGTACAAAAAAGGAACAGCTGGAGGACCAAATTGCAACTCATTAGGTCAATTGGCAATAGGTCATTAACATGACTGGGGATAAAAAGAGCATCTTGGAGTGGCAGCAGCTCTCAGAAGTAAAGATAGGAAGAGGATCACCAATCCCCCTAATTCTGTGCCAACAAATAGTGGAGCAATATCAGAAAGGAGTTTGAAAGTGTAAAATTGCAAAAGAGTTTGAACATTTCATCTACAGTGCATAAGATCATCAAAAGATTCAGAGAATCTGGAAGAATCTCTGTGCGTAAGGGTCAAGGCCGGAAAACCATACTGGGTGCCCGTGATCTTCAGGCCCTTAGACGGCACTGCATCACATACAGGCATGCTTCTGTATTGGAAATCACAAAATGGGCTCAGGAATATTTCCAGAGAACATTATCTGTGAACACAATTCACCGTGCCATCCGCCGTTGCCAGCTAAAACTCTATAGTTCAAAGAAGAAGCCGTATCTAAACAGGATCCAGAAGCGCAGATGTCTTCTCTGGGCCAAGGCTCATTTAAAATGGACTGTGGCAAAGTGGAAAACTGTTCTGTGGTCAGACGAATCAAAATTTGAAGTTCTTTATGGAAATCAGGGACGCCGTGTCATTCAAACTAAAGAGGAGAAGGACAACCCAAGTTGTTATCAGCGCTCAGTTCAGAAGCCTGCATCTCTGATGGTATGGGGTTGCATTAGTGCGTGTGGCATGGGCAGCTTACACATCTGGAAAGACACCATCAATGCTGAAAGGTATATCCAGGTTCTAGAGCAACATATACTCCTATCCAGATGACGTCTCTTTCAGGGAAGACCTTGCATTTTCCAACATGACAATGCCAAACCATATACTGCATCAATTACAGCATCATGGCTGCATAGAAGAAGGGTCTGGGTACTGAACTGGCCAGCCTGCAGTCCAGATCTTTCACTCATAGAAAACATTTGGCGCATCATAAAGCGGAAGATACAACAAAAAAGACCTAAGACAGTTGAGCAACTAGAATCCTACATTAGACAAGAATGGGTTAACATTCCTATCCCTAAACTTGAGCAACTTGTCTCCTCAGTCCCCAGACGTTTACAGACTGTTGTAAAGAGAAAAGGGGATGTCTCACAGTGGTAAACATGGCCTTGTCCCAACTTTTTTGAGATGTGTTGTTGTCATGAAATTTAAAATCACCTAATTTTTCTCTTTAAATGATACATTTTCTCAGTTTAAATATTTGATATGTCATCTATGTTCTATTCTGAATAAAATATGGAATTTTGAAACTTCCACATCATTGCATTCCGTTTTTATTTACAATTTGTACTTTGTCCCAACTTTTTTGGAATCGGGGTTGTACTACTACTACTACTACTACTACTACTACTACTAATAATAATAATAATAATAATAATTACGAGACCATCAATGATAGCATAGCTCACTCTGGCCCCGTCTAGTCCAGAAGGAATGATCTAAAATGGGCCACCTTGCACAATAAATGTTTCAAGCTATATATACTATATACAAGCTATATACAAGCTATATATAGAAGCAGCTATATATACACTCTAGGAAACAAGCTATATACAGTATACACCGTAGGAATACTGACCTATTTGCCAGAAAGAATCCAAAGCGGTGAGGGATTGACAGCGAAGAATAGATTTTTGTTGAACTGCTCATTAAGGCTTAATTAGTCCATAACTTAATTAATAATTGTAATTAAGCAAATCTGGGTAGAAGTTATATGCAGCCTAGGTACCCCTACCTTCATGCCAGAAAGAATAAAAATTGGTGAAGAATTGAGGGAGAAGAAGCGATTTGTGTGGAAACTGGTCGTTAGGGCTTAATTACTCCATATATTCATTATTAACTTCATGTTAGGACTAGGACTGTTTTGGCCTCTAGAGGCCGCTGTTATTTCCTTTTCATGTCGTGTTCATTTTGGCCTCTAGAGGCCGCCACTGTTCCTGTGTTTTGAGTTTGTGTTAATTGCCTAATTATCTTCACCTGTGTCCTTAATTAGTTTGTCTATTTATACCCCTGAGTTCAGTCCTCTTGTCACGGAGTCTTTGTGCTGTTATGTTTATCTCCAGTTTCCTTTGTACTGTGTTTTTGATCTTCTTAGCTTTTGAATTTTTGCACTTTGCTTTTCTTTTGGATTTACTCTTTGGTTTTTTTTGTCTTTTGTTTTGCCCTGTATATAGTGTATATAGTTTAAATAAACCATTTGATTCTTTTTCTACTTCCGCCTCACGCCTCTGCATTTGAGTCATCCCCCTGGTGGCCTAGTGGGGGTTTGCTGGATTATCACACCAACGAACCAGGTTCGAATCCCAGCAAAACCCTAACAGAAAGACTCCGTCATGACCGACTCAGCAGAGGCTGCTTCAACTGTCTACCCGGCCAACCTTCAGGGAATTATGGCAGCTTTGACACGCTTCGGAGCGACCATGGACGCTCATGGACGTACGCTCACCAGCCAACGTGAGGCCCTCGCTCGCCACGAGGAACTGCTTCAGCAAATTGGGAAAACCCTGGCACAGCTGACATCTCTGCCTGCATCTCCTGCTCCTGATCCAGTTCCTGCTCCTGATCCAGCTCCCACTCCTGCTCCAGTGCCTCCTGCAATGCTGCCTTCTTCACCTCGCGAACCCAGCCTTCCTGCACCACAGAGGTATGACGGCAAGCACAGTGAGTGCCGAGAGTTCCTTACCCAGTGTCAACTCACCTTTGAGCTTCAGCCTACCACCTACACTACGGATCGCCGCAAGATTGCCTTTGTGATCACCTTATTAGCTGGTAAGGCGCGAGCCTGGGCTACTGCTATCTGGCAAAGACAGGGACCTGAGTGCTTTGATTTCCAGCTGTTTTCTGAAGAGATGCTTCGGGTCTTCGATCAGGCAGACATCAGTACCGACGCAGCCCGAAAGCTCATGTCCATCCGGCAAGGAGGAAGCGTCGCAGATTACGCCATCTCGTTCCGAACACTCGCAGCAGTAAGTGGATGGAACGAGACTGCCCTGGTGTCAGCCTTCCACCATGGTCTGTCTGACCCCATCAAGGACGGTCTGGCCTCTATTGGATGCCCAAGTGACCTCGAAACCCTCATCTCACATGCTATTCGTCTGGACAACAGGATGAGAGAACGCCACCAAGCCTTGAGCCCCCCCAGCCTCCCTACCTCTACCTGGAGACCGTCTACCTCCTTCAGTGACTGTCCAGAACCCATGCAAGTGGGTCGTACTCGCCTCTCCGCATCTGAGAGGGAGCGCAGAAGGAGAGACAAGTGCTGCATCTACTGTGGCAATCCTGGTCACTTCCGAGCATCATGTCCCGAACTCTTGGGAAAAGGACCGCCCCGTCCAGCCGAGGGAGGGTTGTGACGGGGCCTACCCTCTCTCCCGGACTCCCTGGCCAAGGAATCTACATCCCGGTCTCCATCTCCTGGGGTGAGTCTGTCCACTCTTGTCAAGCTTTGATAGACTCAGGGGCGGCTGGGAACTTTATGGATATTCACTTCGCCCAAAGCATCAATATTCCGACTGCACCTCTTGAAGTCCCACTGTCTGTGTCTGCCCTCGATGGCCAAGCGTTAGGTGATGGAAGAGTCACCCAAGTTACTTCTCCAGTTTTCCTCCAGTCTCAAGGTCACAAGGAAGAAATATCCCTGCACCTGATTCCTTCACCTGAGTTCCCAGTTATTCTAGGCCTTCCTTGGCTTACTCGCCACAACCCTCGCATAGACTGGGTAACAAGCCAGGTTGTGGAATGGGGCCCTGCATGCCATGCCTCTTGTCTGCTCTCTAGCTCTCCTGTGTCTCCTGCCGAGCCCCCTGATCTCACCGAGTTATCTCAAGTTCCCACAGAGTACTGGGATCTCAAGGAGGTATTCAGCAAGAGCAGGGCCGCCGTTCTTCCTCCGCACCGGGCCTACGACTGTGCCATCGACTTGCTCCCTGGGACTACCCCTCCTCGTGGCAGACTGTTTTCACTCTCTCAGCCAGAACGCAAGGCCATGGAGGAATACCTCAAAGATGCCCTGGTCTCTGGGTTTATTCGACCCTCCACTTCACCTGCTGGAGCCGGCTTCTTCTTTGTCGGCAAGAAGGATGGGGGGCTCCGACCATGTATTGATTACAGGGGCCTGAATAAGATCACTGTGCGCAACCGATATCCCCTTCCGCTGATGTCCACAGCTTTCGACCTGCTCCAAGGCGCCACCGTCTTCACCAAGTTGGACCTACGGAACGCATACCACCTCATCCGTATCCGACAGGGAGACGAGTGGAAGACTGCCTTTAACACCCCGTCTGGGCACTACGAATACCAGGTGATGCCCTTCGGACTCACCAACGCACCAGCTGTTTTTCAGGCCCTAATCAATGACGTCTTAAGGGACATGATTAACCTATACGTTTTTGTCTACCTCGACGACATCCTTATCTTCTCCAAGACCGTGCAGGAGCACCGCCACCATGTCCGCCAGGTTCTCCAGAGGCTGCTACAGAACAATCTGTTCGCCAAGGCCCAGAAATGCGAATTTCATGTTCCCGAGGTCTCCTTTCTGGGATTTATTGTACGGACAGGCCAACTCCAAATGGACCCTGCCAAGACCCTGGCCGTCCGGGATTGGCCTACTCCCAAGTCCGTTAAGGAGGTTCAGCGGTTCTTAGGATTCGCTAACTTCTACCGCAAGTTCATCAGGAACTTCAGTTCTGTGGCAGCACCCATGTCAGACCTCACCAAAGGGACAGGTGGATCTTATGGCTGGTCTCCTCAGGCAGAAAAGGCGTTCAAAGACCTCAAGGACCGCTTCTGCACGGCACCCATTCTGGTTCTCCCGGACACCTCCCAACCATTCATCGTGGAGGTGGACGCCTCGGACAGTGGTGTCGGCGCGGTGCTCTCTCAACGTTCGGAAGGAAAGCTGCACCCCTGCGCTTACTTCTCCCACCGCCTGAGTCCTGCTGAGTCCCGGTACGATGTGGGGGATCGAGAACTGCTAGCGGTCAAACTGGCCCTTGAGGAGTGGAGGCACTGGCTGGAGGGAGCACAACATCCATTCCTGGTTTGGACTGACCACAAGAACCTGGAGTACCTCCAGCAAGCCAAGAGACTGAACCCTCGACAGGCTAGGTGGGCCCTGTTTTTCAGTCGGTTTGACTTCACCCTCTCATACCGCCCCGGCTCCAAGAACACCAAACCTGACGCACTGTCCAGACTGTTCTCTGCCACTAACAGGGAGAATGAAGTCGGGCCTATTATCCCTGTGTCCCGGATTGTGGCCCCTGTCCGCTGGGGTATTGAGGAGGCTGTCCGACGAGCCCAACGCCAGGACCCCGGTCCTGGGACGGGGCCACCAGGCCTCTTGTACGTCCCACATCAAGCCCGGGCCAAGGTTCTCCAGTGGGGTCACTCTTCCCCTCTCACCGCCCACCCGGGAGCTCGAAGGACCCTGGACTTCCTGAAAAGACGCTTCTGGTGGCCTAACATGGAGAAGGAAGTAAGGTCATTTGTCCTGTCCTGTGAGGTTTGCACCAGAACCAAGAACCCACGACAGCGTCCCCAGGGTCTCCTGCATCCTCTGACCATTCCCCGGCGTCCCTGGTCCCACGTGGCAGTCGACTTTATCACGGGTCTCCCTGAGTCACAAGGTAACACGGTCATTTTGGTCTTAGTTGACAGATTCTCCAAGGCCTGCCGCTTCATACCACTGTGCAAACTCCCCTCTGCTCTTGAAACTGCGAAACTTTTGTTTAATCATGTCTTCCGAGTCTTTGGTCTTCCACAGGACATCGTCTCAGACCGAGGGCCCCAGTTCTCCTCCCGAGTGTGGCACGGGTTCTGCAAGGTCATCGGAGCCACTGCCAGCCTCTCCTCTGGGTTTCACCCACAGTCCAATGGTCAGACGGAGAGGCTCAACCAGGACCTGGAAACCACCCTGCGAGGCCTGGCTATGGATAACCCGACATCGTGGAGCACCTGGCTGCCATGGGCGGAGTACGCCCACAACACCCTGCAGTCATCGGCCACCAAGCTGTCGCCATTCCAGTGCCAATTCGGGTTCCAGCCACCTCTGTTCCCGGACCAGGAGGAGGACGCGGGGGTGCCCTCGGTCAACCAATATGTGAGACGGTGTCGCAAGACCTGGAGCAAGGTCAGGAAGACCCTCATACAGACCTCCAGAACCAACCAGACTCAGGCCAACCGCCATAGAAGACCTGCACACGCTTTCCGCCCTGGGCAGCGTGTTTGGCTGTCCACTAAGGACCTTCCACTGCGGGTGGAGAACCGCAAGCTTGCTCCTCGCTACATTGGCCCCTTCAAGGTGGTGCGCAGGGTGAACCCTGTCTCCTACCGGCTCCAGTTGCCCCGGACTCTGAGGATCAACCCCACTTTCCATGTTTCCCTGTTACGGCCCGTACTGACGTCTACGTATGCCCCTGCCCCTAGGAACCCCCCACCCCCCCGCATCTTCCAGGGGCAGACTGTGTTCACTGTGAATCGCCTGCTTGACTCCCGCCGGGTCCGCGGCGGGTTGCAATATCTGGTGGACTGGGAGGGCTATGGTCCTGAGGAGCGCTGCTGGGTTCCTGCTCGGGATGTCCTTGATAAAGAACTATGTCGGGACTTCCATTCGGCCCATCCGGATCGCCCTGGGAACGTCAGGAGACGCTCCTAGAGGGGGGGGTCCTGTTAGGACTAGGACTGTTTTGGCCTCTAGAGGCCGCTGTTATTTCCTTTTCATGTCGTGTTCATTTTGGCCTCTAGAGGCCGCCACTGTTCCTGTGTTTTGAGTTTGTGTTAATTGCCTAATTATCTTCACCTGTGTCCTTAATTAGTTTGTCTATTTATACCCCTGAGTTCAGTCCTCTTGTCACGGAGTCTTTGTGCTGTTATGTTTATCTCCAGTTTCCTTTGTACTGTGTTTTTGATCTTCTTAGCTTTTGAATTTTTGCACTTTGCTTTTCTTTTGGATTTACTCTTTGGTTTTTTTTTGTCTTTTGTTTTGCCCTGTATATAGTGTATATAGTTTAAATAAACCATTTGATTCTTTTTCTACTTCCGCCTCACGCCTCTGCATTTGAGTCATCCCCCTGGTGGCCTAGTGGGGGTTTGCTGGATTATCACACCAACGAACCAGGTTCGAATCCCAGCAAAACCCTAACACTTCAATTATGCAAATGTGGGTGGAAGCCATATATGCACCCCAGGCAAACCTACCTTCCTGCCAAAAAGAATAAAAATCGGTGAAAAACTGAAAGAAAAGAAGTGATTTTCATGAAATGTGGACACCGCTGGATGGACAATAGATGACGGACGACGGATGGATGACAGACAACACGTGATGGCATAAGTTCATTGCCTGTCAGCTGGATGAGCTAATAATTGGTGTTATAATAATAATAATAATAATCACCTCACCTCAGCTCCGCATGCTCCTGAAGGGAGCGTGGCGCCTCTGCATATGGCTCTCCAAGCGGGTCTGTTCCTGGCAGCCTCCCAGGTGGTGGCGATGTTGAGGCCAGCAGCCTGCAGGTCGTCGGACCATGTGCGTCTGGGTCGGCCTCTGGGACGGGACCAGGTGGTGGGGGTCGGTTCCCTCAGTAGGGCGGCTGGTTCCAGGGGTGGCTCCGCCCTGGTGATGTGGCCGAAAAGGCAGAGACGGGCCGAGCAGATCTTGTTGGACAGTGGAGGCTGGTTGGTGATCTCATGCAGGGTGGCATTGGAAATGTGGTCATACCACCTGATCCCCAAGATCCTTCGTTGGCACTTGGTGTCGAAGGCATTCAGGCGGTATTCCTGGGCAGCTGTTAGAGTCCAGGTCTCGGCTCCATACATGAGGATGGACAGCACGAGGCTGTTATACAGCCTGATATTAGTTTGGAACTAGAGTTTCCTGTTGGACCATATGCTGTCAAGGCTTGCCATCGCAGAGGTGGCATGACCAATGTGGAGCTGGATGTCAGAATCGCTCTTGCAGTCAGACATTATTGTGCCTCTGAGATAGCAAAACCTGTCAACAGCGTCCACGGTGTGGGAGTTAATCACCAGCCCTGCTTGAGGTGTCTCATAGTCGCTGAGGCACTGAACCTTGTTTTTTTCCCAGCTGATCATCAGGCTGAGCAGTTGGGTTTCTGTATCCATGGCCTGCAGGGCAAGTTGGAGGGCTTCCATGTAATGGTGGTGGTAGTATCATGGTTTGGGCCTGTTTTGCTGCATCTGGGCCAGGACGGCTTGCCATCATTGATGGAACAATGAATTCTGAATTATACCAGTGAATTCTAAAGGAAAATGTCAGGACATCTGTCCATGAACTGAATCTCAAGAGAATGTGGGTCATGCAGCAAGACAACGACCCTAAGCACACAAGTCGTTCTACCAAAGAATGGTTAAAGACATGCAGGTTAGGTTAACTGGTGACTCTAAATTGACCATAGGTGTGAATGTGAGTGAGGAAGGTTGTCTGTGTCAATGTGTCAGCCCTGTGATGACCAGGCGACTTGTCCAGGGTGTACCCCGCCTTTCGCCCCACGATGATTACCGCATCATCTGCGTAATCTAGGTCTGTGATGGTAACATCTCCAAAGCTATCACCGCAGGCACACTGAGCCACAGTTCTCCTCATGACATAGTCGATGGCTGTATTAAAGACTGTCGGGGCCAGGACACAGCCCTGGCGGACACCGCTGTTGATGTTGAAATTGTCTGACAGCAGCCCGTTTACTCTCACACAGGAGGTGTCGGAGTAGATGAGAGAGAGAAGGTTTAGCAGCTTGACCGGGACGCCAAGGATCTTGAGGATCTTCCAAAGGGCTGGTCTGTCCATGGAATCAAAGGCTTGTTTCAGGTCCACGTTGGCTGCATAGAGAGGTTTCCTGAACTCCCTTCTTTTTCAGCCAGCAGTCGGAGGGGTCAGGAATAATAATAATAATTAATACTAGTAGTAGTAGTAGTTGTAGTAGTAGTGCATTGAAGACTGTTATTACCTCCAACTTTGTTGGAGGAGGTTATGTTTTCGCCTCCATTTGTTTGTTTGTTGTCTGTTCCTAACATAACTCAAAAAGTAGTGAACGGATCCATCCATCCATCCATCCATTATCTGTAGGCACTTATCCTGTTCTACAGGGTTGCAGGCAAGCTGGAGCCTATCCCAGCAGACTATGGGCGAGAGGCAGGGTACACCCTGGACAAGTTGCCAAGTTATTGCAGGGCTGACACAGAGACAAACAACCATTCACACTCACATTCACACCTACGGTCAATTTAGAGCCACCAATTAACCTAACCTGCATGTCTTTGGACTGTGGCAGAAACCAGAGCACCTGGAGGAAACACACCCAGACACGGCGAGAACATGCAAACTCCACACAGAAAGGCCCTCGGCTACGGGGCTCGAACCCAGGATTTTGATAAAATTTTGAGGCCACGTGCCAAAGAACAATTGATTAGACTTTGACTCAAATCTAGGTATGTATGTGGATGCAGGATAGATAGATAGATAGATAGATAGATCGATAGATCGATAGATAGATAGATAGAGACTGATTGGTTGACTGATTGATTGATTGTTCCCACTGTAACTCAAAAAGTAGCTAACGGATTTTGATCAAATTTAGTGTACAGCTTTAGTGTTATCCGAGGTTCAAGTAATTTGATTTTAATGTTGACAATATGTATGGAGGTATGTACTGTACCAGAGGCTCCAACTTGGGAAATTGCAAAGAGGGAGATTCTGCCTCTCTGCGAGTAGCTCGGAGGGAGACAAGTTTG
This sequence comes from Neoarius graeffei, assembly GCF_027579695.1. Classification (NCBI taxonomy): domain Eukaryota; kingdom Metazoa; phylum Chordata; class Actinopteri; order Siluriformes; family Ariidae; genus Neoarius; species Neoarius graeffei. The sequence continues at coordinate 20,795,891 of NC_083576.1, read as the reverse complement.
AGCTCCATAGGCGCGAAGGCGAGTTATATGTTATATATAGTTTTATATATATATCTCATCTCATCTCATTATCTGTAGCCGCTTTATCCTGTTCTACAGGGTCGCAGGCAAGCTGGAGCCTATCCCAGCTGACTACGGGTGAAAGGCGGGGCACACCCTGGACAAGTCGCCAGGTCATCAGAGGGCTGACATATAGATACAGACAACCATTCACACTCACATTCACACCTACGGTCAATTTAGAGTCACCAGTTAACCTAACCTGCATGTCTTTGGACTGTGGGGG